>NC_080387.1:53966096-54061331 GCF_028751815.1 Salvia miltiorrhiza
TGTAATTGATACGAAGATCGTCCAGAGTGTTTGCCAGTTTAATCAACTGGCCGTGGACGTAGGAACTCGTCTTCCGAACCACGTACAAATCGTTGTGTTGTTTATTGCTTTCAGTTCTTTCCTTTATTCCGCTGTGTTCAAACTCTTCATCTAACTGAAAAGTGAAACCTAAAATTGACAGTGTTAACTACAAAGACAATTTCTTAAAGTTTATTTTCCGTTGATGATGTTATCATTCTAACTGTCAAATCCTTGGATAGTCAGTAAAATTTATAACACTTATCAGATTTCAAATACTAGACTGAAACCTTACGTGGATTATCAGTTTATCCATCCGTTCCTAAACTGGAATCAAGTACTGAAACTATTTCAGTAACAATCTAAACTCCTTCCTAAACTAAAACCTCTTTAACTGTTGACTTCAGTCTATACTCTTTCAGTATCAATTGATACTCACTTTAGTTTTGAAAAAGATTTAAAAAAAGAAAATAGCTTACTGATGTATTCCTCTATCCATACACCAGTTCAATGACCCTCTGAGACTCAACATTAAACTATATTAATCACCCCTACTATGGTAATTAACTTAGCCAAGTGGCGTGCTTGTGATTAAGCGTTCAATATAGATAGGACCGGGTAGATCACCGTCTTGTTGTAGCACCCCCTACCCATGCATTTTGGTATATATAGCAACGTATTATTACATGTATACATTATGCATGCATCATTTTGGGACGTCCCCCAAATAACTTCCTCTTTCTTTCTTTCCATTTTTGGACACCTACCCCACCACTAATAATACTTTGTTTATTCTTACTTTTCACTTTTCACCACTCTCAATACTAATTATAATACTTTTCACAACTTCCAATAATAATTATATCACATTTTCTCCACTATCAATACACTTTACAACTTTTCATTAAAATCCGTGCCGTCCCCAAAGAGGAAGCCATTTTAGGGACGGAGGGAGTATATAAAAAAAGTTTAATTAAACGGCTATGAGCCGTTTGGGAGAAAAACAAAAAAAAGGGTGAAGAAGCCGTTGGAAGCCTTTGTTTGAAAGTTCGAATTTTATTATTATTATTATTTTTAATTAGACGCGTGTGTGACACGCGCGTTGATTGAAGGAGATCAGGCCTCACCCGATAAATCGGGGCAGCCATGAGTCGTGCCGCGCTGCAGTGGGTGACTCGAGTCACCCAATCGAGTCACCCACGGTGAGTGCTCTTATGTCTACTGTATTTATGAAATATATATATATATATATATTTTTCTCTACGCTCTTGTTATTTATATTTTAAGAAGTGTTTTTACCGTAGTCCTCCCCTATATATATATATATATATATATATAGTTGGGCTAAAATAAAAACAAAATTTTTTGTATAAAATAGGAACACTTCTCACCCATTGATTATCACAGATCTCACGGTCAGATTTTATCCCTCAATCTATCCTAAATACGCACGCTCCATTTACAAGAGGATATACATGTCATTTTAGCTTTATGTAAACCGTAAGTTTGATACATTTTTTAGGCAACATATTATTTCCATATCTAAACCAAATCTTCTATCATTAAATCATAACCTAAGCGTGCATTATCTTTTTACCAAAATTTCTGCACATTGAAATTCTATACACCAAAAACGCCGTGAAACTCAAATTCATTTGATCTTGTCTTTGCTTGAAGATTCGTATGGAGTCGTTTGGTACGTCACTCGAATCAGTTTGTTTATGTGGTTAACCATGTTTTAGCGAATTTAGGATACATGTTATTGTCAAGAAAGTTTTCTTTCTCGATTTATATAGACCACCAATTCGATTAATTCTAATTTATATCAGGAATTGTTTTGATTATGCTTTATTTCATTTTATTAACTCACATTCAGAGTTTAAAGTCTACCCTCCTTAGTTTACTGTTAGTACTACAGGGAAGCACAATACAGCTTGTGTGATTACGTTTTTTCTTTTTTAATTCATACGTAATGATTTGATAGTTCAAGACATGTGCTATATGAACTATATAACAATTTAGTACGAATTGTGATGAGCTATAATTTTAATTCATACATGATATTGTACTGGTTCACGATATAAGTGCATGAACTAATATACAATTCACAATGAATTCGATCAATTTATATTTCGTTACTGATATTTTTTATGATTCATACATTCATTTTCATTGATTCGTACTGTTCTGAGTTAAAAATGATAAAATGATGCAGGAAATGTGGTCGTTTAGTGCGGCATGATTCGCGGAATTGTGGAAGGTTGTTGAAGAGTAGAGCGACAATGAGTGACAGCCATATCATTTACATTGAAGAAACTTTCTTTTTTTATGTCATAATAATTATCATACAGATTTTCCACTTATTATTCAAACTCAGTTTGTACTGATTTTAACGATATATGAGCGTTGAATTGTTTCACTTTTTATCACTTTGATTATTTGTAGAAGTTCGTCTCGATTTGCTTAATTATTCAAACTGAAGATATCTCTTCCCTTCCTAAGATGTGTAAGTTCTGCAATTAAATGTTACAATTCGGTCCAGTGCAGTTAGTGATGCAGACCTCTCACATCATGACTCATCCTAAAAACACCTAGCGGATGGACTCGAATTTATACGAGGTCGTCCTAGGGTGGTAAGGTGACTCAAGTCGTCTCTCAAGGAAGACTTAGCAGGGCTTCAATTGTGCCACTCACAAGTACAGAAATAAAACCTAAACACTCTAATCGGATAGCTGGGTCTGGCACTCTCTCTTTAAATCTAGGCGTAATTAAATAAAGCTTGTAAAATTATCTAGTGCAGAATCAACAGAAAGCATATAAATCTATCTAGACGAAAAATAGGAAGCAGATAAAGAACGCAGGGAACTAATAAACCTAGGGTTTTAACTAGCAATTGAGAAAGCATTAGATAGTTCAATCAATCATAAAGCAACGGTTATCTAGGCGAGATTAAAGAACAAACAATTCATCAATTAAACTCGAAGCAACATTAATCTACGCGAACGGAAAAGACTAACATTCAAGTGTAAAGAAAGCAATAACCAAGTTCTTACAGCGAGTACGATCCAAATCTTCAATCTATGTAGTGAAAACAAACATAATCTTCAATCACCAAGTCTAAAAGATGTTTGTAGATGCTTAAACTACTCTAAAACTAAGGGGAAACAAGTGGAAATCGCCTAGGAGGCTGCTGGGGTCGAAGTCCCTCTTCAAAACCCTAAAAATCGGCTTTTAAAGGTGAAAACGTAACTGCCGGATTTGGCCAGGGACGGCGGCCGCCGTGAGACGGCGGCGCCGTGGGACGGCGCCGCCGTGGGTGGTCTTCGCAGTTTCTTCCAAGGTTGCACGGCCCGCGCCGTGGGGCCGCGGCCGCCGTTTCCACGGCGGCCGCCGCCTGGCGGCGGCGGCCGTGAGCCTGACTCCAAAACATGCTCGAAACAATGCCAAAACGCTCGGCAACTCGCGAATCCTGCACGCGACAATAGTACATCCAAAAAGATCATCGAGCACGTGAAATATAGAGCAAAAAGGTACGAAACGAGCTCGAATGCACATCAGGAAAACTCACAAAATAGGGCTAAACAACCCCCCCACACTTAAATCCTTGCTTGTCCTCAAGCAACAGTCACAACATCGACAGAAAATCCATAAGCGATTCTTCTCACCAAGCAAACACTAACCAATCCAAGTCCTTCAAGATATCAATGTCCCCAATCAGATGTTCAAAGTTAAGGTTTAAAAATGCAACAACAAGGTGATACAACTCAATCCGATCAGACCCGATTCTCCGCTAGGGGTGAATTTCCTAATGCAATTTCTTTTACAATCATATCTCATTCCTTTTTCACATTCGTTCATTTTTCACATTTCACTTCTCTTTTTTTGGGGTCAAGTTATTTTCGTTCTTAATAGATGGGCCATAATTCACGAGATTGAACTTTTGGAGGTGATCCAAAATATTCTCGTGTGGTTTCCCATGCTCATAATGAAATCATTAGAGGAGCAGAGACCCAGAGCTATCAGAACTCAACAACCAATCAAACAATTCAGCACAGAGAAAGATATTAGGAAATTGCACTGAAAACACTCCCCCTAGCATCTACCGGACAAATCACGTCAAGAGTTGCTCAACAGGGTGTTGCACCAAAACCTTAAGCTAATTACACCATGTTGGGAACAAATCAATCATGACAGACAAGGACAACAAACAACACAAACACAATCCAGAATCGCCAATGAATCACTATCAACATGCGATGCACTTAAAAACAAGCAAGAAGACAAGATAAGGGGACCATTCGCCCCAACACAAGAAAGCCCAAGAACACAACAGGAAAACACCCACAGGATTTACAAATACCAACAAACACCCCCCCACGCTTAAAATCTGGCACTGTCCTCAGTGCAAACAAAAAGAGGGGTGAAAGAGGAAACTTCCCTAAATACCGATCCCGTGGTGAATCTGTAGTGTCCCACCATGTCTGCCTCTCTCTCATCCATAACAAGCAGTCTCCAACGTAACAACCTGCACCAAACAACAGAAACAACAAAACACAACATAAACAAAACGAAAGAAAAAAAAAACGAAACAAGGAAAAGCAAGAAAACATGGGTTGCCTCCCATGCATCGCTAGTTTTTAAGTCGCCAGCCCGACTAAGAGAACCCCTTAACCAAAATCCGATTGAAGCTCCAGCTGCCTTAGCGCCCTTGCAAACACATCTTCTTGAATTGCAGCTGCGGGTCCTCCAAATGAGCGTTCCATGCTCATATCAGGAGATGGTCCTCTTTCCACCCATCCAAGGAGATCGAGTGACACCACCTCATCGAACTTCTCTTCCAGTAGCAAGGCAGTCAGAAAGCCTTGCTCTATATCACCTTCCTCGTGCAGCTTATCCAGAGATTCCTGCTCAATGTCAGCCTCATCCTGCAAGGTAGCAAGGAATTCCTCCTCAATCTCGTTCTCCTCCTGTAACTTATTAAGGAATTCCTGCACAATACAATCCTCATCCAAGGCATTAAATGCTTCAACATAAGAGCAGGTTTGAATTAAGCGAGTGGGGGTAGTAGGTTTTTGATCAAAAACAGAGAATGTTACCGCTCTACCTACCCCTACCATACTTACAGTTCCCGTACCCACATCGATACGAGTATGGGTGGTAGCCATAAAGGGTCGGCCAAGCAGCACGAGATGCCCATTCTCGCCTCTAATCCCCTTTCCCTCATCAAGGACCACAAAATCAGCTAAAATACTAATTCCCCTCACAACAACCTCAACATCCTCAACCATGCCTCGTGGGCTGCTAATGGAGCCGTCAGCTAGCTCTATCTTCATATTCGTGCATTTCAGCCTTTTATTACCCAATTTCTCAAAAATATCAAACGGCATCAAATTGACTGCCGCGCCCAAATCAAGCATTCCAAACACCCTTTCAACCCCCCCTAAGCTAATATAAAAAATAAAGCTACCTGGATCTCCTTGCTTGGGTGGTGGTTGGTCTAGTGCAACAGTGACGGGTGGCAGTGGCTCACTGGGGCATTGGGTGGCCTTGATTGCCTGCACAGTTTTGCTTCTCCATCTCCCCATGGTTATTGGGGCCTCGTCCTTGACTACCTCGACGGCATGAGCTTGATGCGGATGTTTGTCCTGGTTTGGGAACTTCCCAGTTGGCTGTTCTTGCTGCAGCTGAGTCAAGGCTCCTGTTAATTGCCCAACTGTAGTCTCGAGGCGCTTGATGGTAGCACTCTGAGACTCCATGTTTTGTTTGGTCATCTCCATAAAGGACTGCATGGTGTCCTCGAGAGACGGTTTCTGCGGTTGAGCTTGCTTCTGAAACTGTTGAGGAGCATTCTGGTATTGCTGCTGCTGCTGAAAATTCCCTTGTTGCATAGGGAACTGTTGATACTGCTGATACTGCGGGGGCTGCTGCTGCTGATAAGCTTGAGTGTAGTTCTGCTGCTGAGCTCTCCAACCCGAGTTGGAATTTTGTTGCCCTTGATTAAACACGGGCCTCTGTTCAAATTGAGGCCTCCCCGGATAGCTCTGAGCAGCATAGACCTCTGCTTCTCCTTCAGGTGTGAATTCCCCCGGCGACGGCGCCAAAATTTGACTCATCCTAAAAACACCTAGCGGATGGACTCGAATTTATACGAGGTCGTCCTAGGGTGGTAAGGTGACTCAAGTCGTCTCTCAAGGAAGACTTAGCAGGGCTTCAATTGTGCCACTCACAAGTACAGAAATAAAACCTAAACACTCTAATCGGATAGCTGGGTCTGGCACTCTCTCTTTAAATCTAGGCGTAATTAAATAAAGCTTGTAAAATTATCTAGTGCAGAATCAACAGAAAGCATATAAATCTATCTAGACGAAAAATAGGAAGCAGATAAAGAACGCAGGGAACTAATAAACCTAGGGTTCTAACTAGCAATTGAGAAAGCATTAGATAGTTCAATCAATCATAAAGCAACGGTTATCTAGGCGAGATTAAAGAACAAACAATTCATCAATTAAACTCGAAGCAACATTAATCTACGCGAAGGGAAAAGACTAGCATTCAAGTGTAAAGAAAGCAATAACCAAGTTCTTACAGCGAGTACGATCCAAATCTTCAATCTATGTAGTGAAAACAAACATAATCTTCAATCACCAAGTCTAAAAGATGTTTGTAGATGCTTAAACTACTCTAAAACTAAGGGGAAACAAGTGGAAATCGCCTAGGAGGCTGCTGGGGTCGAAGTCCCTCTTCAAAACCCTAAAAATCGGCTTTTAAAGGTGAAAACATAACTGCCGGATTTGGCCAGGGACGGCGGCGCCGTGGACGGCGGCCGCCGTGGGACGGCGCCGCCGTGGGTGGTCTTCGCAGTTTCTTCCAAGGTTGCACGGCCCGCGCTGTGGGGCCGCGGCCGCGGCCGCCGTCTCCACGGCGGCCGCCGCCTGGCGGCGGCCGTGAGCCTGACTCCAAAACATGCTCGAAACAATGCCAAAACGCTCGGCAACTCGCGAATCCTGCACGCGACAATAGTACATCCAAAAAGATCATCGAGCACGTGAAATATAGAGCAAAAAGGTACGAAACGAGCTCGAATGCACAGCAGGAAAACTCACAAAATCATCACAAAATAGGGCTAAACACATCACTTAATACATTTCCAAATCAATTCATACAGCCGTGGGGTGTAGCTCATTTTTTTACATTTTAGTGCTTCATTGATGCATCTACCCCCATCTTCAAAATTAAATATTGACTAATTCGTGCATAACAAACCTAGGCTACATGTATTTTTTTCAACTTTAGTCTGTACTGTATCCCCTTAATCCTATAGCATTGCATGTTTATTATTTCGTACAAATTAAGGAACCACACATTCACCGTAATTCCACGATTAAATTCATACATTTCCAGCCATTTATAAGCTATGGATTAAACAACAAGTTCCATCACAAACTCCAATGTATCACAAAGAAATCAATCAATCAAGCGAAATGCTTAATCAAAACCACAATAGTCTTGAACATTCAACAAATTTAAATTCACGACCAACAAATCCCTCCAATGATGTAAGGTTTCAATACCTGCAGTACTAAATAAATATTTCTACATTATCATCCCAGCAACGTCGCATCTATGTTTACTCATGCAGCTCCGAATATCGCATCAAAGTATGCACTTGCACTGATAGCCACCGCATCTTTGACATGATTATTATCCCATCCAAGTATGGCAGCGCAATATCTCACTCTCAATAGATTTAGTTGCTTCTTCGCCTTTGCACTCAGTCCACAACTCCAAATTGCGCTTCCTTCACCCATGAGTTGTCCTTATGAACAGACATGGGTAGTCATCTGCTCGTTTCACAACAAGTTGTTTGTAGTTCACCAATACTTATTGCCGCTTATCATATCTTGACTTTTTCACCACCACAATAGGAGAGACATCAATTTGCTTTGCCACATCCATGTTCTTGCACTTGCTCTTGCTCGGTAAACCTAATTGAGTCAATCTTAATCAGAATTTTTTAAAAGATTCATAACTAATCACAGCTCCTACATACCAACAATTTCAGATTGCACACAAATCATTTACTAGACTTCAAAACACATCCACGCTTCATACTCAATTTCATTTCAGCTAATATAAAAAATAAATTAGCTATGAATCCTTATTTCTAAATCACAGTAAACCATTTACTAAAATTGAAAATCCTTTAACAAGATTGATAGCATATAAACATTTATCATATAGAAATTCATAATATATTCGATCACGATTCATCCTAGCATCTCACTTATTCACAACATCGAAAAATGCATACAATGTGACTGCAAATGAAAGTCGATTCATAAATGCCCTCCAACTTTTCGATTCATACAGACAACCTTCATCAAAATATTAATAGAAACAAAAGCAACACGATGCATGCCCAATTCAGTCCCAAATCCTTAGTAATTGGAAAAATAAAATCGAATCGAAAAAAATCCAAATCGCTACAGTTCCAAATAAAATCTTACCAAGGGTTTTAAGGTTCGTTTTCGCCATTCCAAAACAACCCGTCGCTGCTATACCGATCTACCTTCTTAATGTGCTTTTGTGGTATGAATTGTTGTTATGATTTCAATGGCACCATGCTTTAGTGAAGAGAAGAGTGAAGTCGGCGGCAGTAAAAAGGAAGAGAGCTTAACCCTACCGTGTAATGTTCATCCAATTCTAAGAAATGATTTATTATGTTTTAATTGTGAGGTAGATGATTCGCAATAAATTCCATATCTTTTCATGATTTACTTCCTTTTAGAATCAACACTAATATCGGGAGTAAGTTTCTTGGAGATATAGAGTCACAATTTTAATTCCTATAATGCCCATCCGTTAATACATTCGCATGAATCAGTCGAATCACCAATTAGAATTAAACGCTAATCTGAAATCTAATCTTGATCGTCAGTTTCTATAATTTAGTGGTTAGGATGTATTCCTATTTTATACACTAAGGGGCATTTTCACCCTAGCCCAACCCTATATATATATAATTTCGAGTTAATGTATTTATATATTTTGAATTTATATATACATGTTATTTTGTGTTTAATATTATACAGTTATAAGAGATCTACCTTGCTACTAGAGGCAAATGGATCTATATAATCTACTCCCAGCATTCATAAATTCCATCAACATCTTCTAGGTCGACTAGCTAGTCAAGATGTACACACACGCGCACATATATGGTATGTTTTTAATGAAAATTACAATTTTATGGTGACAACTATAGTTTTCGTAAAAAATTGAGAATCATTATTCCCATCAGGGTTCGAACTCAAGTACTATTGCATTCATCCACCATAATGATACATTCATCGTAAATCTTAATAATCGAATAATTAAAAATGATTATTCGTTCTTACTCCCTCCGTCCCTAAAATAACTTCCTCTTTTTCCATTTTGGGACGTCCCCCAAATAACTTCCTCTTTCTTTCTTTCCATTTTTGGAAACCTACCCCACCACTAATAATACTTTATTTATTTTTACTTTTCACTTTTCACCACTCCCAATACTAATTATAACACTTTTCACAACTTCCAATAATAATTATATCACTTTTTCTCCACTATCAATACATTTTACAACTTTTTATTAAAACCCGTGCCGTCCCCAAAGAGGAAGCCATTTCAGGGACGGAGGGAGTATTTTATTTTGAATCGTGTCAATATCCTATAAATTTTATTTGAATTATAATTTACGCACATTCATACTTACATTCATACTTGTGTTTATTGAATGATTTGTATCATCAACCTATGCATTAGAGTGCAAACATATATCTAACCGTACCCAAAAGAAATGGAATAAGTCTAATGGGACAGAGGGAGTAGTTAATAGTAGTAGATATTATTATTAGTGGAATTTGAATTCCACTATTATTGTGATCAGTGAAATTTGTGAACCCTATTATCATAATTGAAAGTGGAAATGATATTGTGGACGAATCAAAATAATAAAAGTGAAAACAATATCGTGAACGGGGGAGTGACATGAAAAAAAAAAAACGCCAAAGTCAACCACAGTCTAGCATTACATAAGCCCAAAAGTCTGGCGGCAGTGGCAGATGTCGGCTCCGCCCATCTCCGCCGACAGAAAGCAAAATTCTGAAACCGTGTATTGAAGTGAGTTCCTATTCACAGATTCTCCCATACCACCTTATCAAATGTGGATTCACATCTCTCCGTTGACCGTACACCTTTTTTTTACTTTTAAATATTTTACCGGAGAAATTCTCTATTTTAAAATACTACTCCCTCCGTCCCACTCTAAATGTCCCATTTGCCATTTTGGGCTGTCCCACTCCAAATGACCCATTCCCTTTTTGGCAAAACACTCTCTCTATACCTAATATTTAAATAATTTCCACCAACCCACTTTATCTACTTTATACCCACTTTATCTACTTTTTACACATTTCTTAATCTCCGTGTCCAAAAGAAAGGAGACATTTGAAGCGGGACGGAGGGAGTATTTTACTATCATCAATATACTTCTCCATTTATATAATTATATTCACTCCGTCCCATTTAATTTGATAAAAAACAAATATATTTTTTAATTTATTCTATTTAATTTGGCTGACTTAATTACTTTCTTTTTATGTAATTATTTTATATTATTTTAAATATTTTTATATTATAATCTTACATTTTTAAATAATTATATAAAAAAGAAATAGGTAAATTGCACGAGAGTGTAGAAGTCTCCCTTTTTTTAAATAAATCCCACAAAATTCAAAAAAGCTTGCAAGAGAAACAAAACAAGACATCCCTTTAATTTGTTGTCGGTATAAATTGACGGCAATAATTCAAACGGCGGTTTCAACTCTGAGCTTTCTATATATAGCGGTCCGCGCAAGAAGCTCTGTTAAATGGACTAATTTTCCGTCAACTTTTTGTCTACAATAAAAATTTTACTGTTTCATTGTTCTTGTTCTACCTCGTTGAAAACTATATATGATTCAGATATATTTTTGGGATTTATATGTGTGTGTCGAAGGTGGCGAATCCAAGAAAAAGTGTTGGTGAGAATAGGGATAAGGGAAATGATGATTTATTTGATCATGATTTGGTGATTAACAATGCGTTGGACTCGATGATTTCGCCGCTGCTTTCTGGGTTTAGTAGAGAGAGAGAGATGTCAGCTATGGTGTCGGCTCTGGCCCACGTCGTGGCCGGAGACGTCGCCGGCGAAGGAGAAGCTGCGGCGGAGGGCGGCGGCGGAGGAGGCAGTGCATGCAAGAGGGGCCGTGATGAGCAGCTGCAGCCTTCTGAATCTGTCACCAGATTTTGCAGAGGATATACTGATTTTGCCATTGGAAGCTCTAATTTAGGTAATTATTTGCAATTTTTATATATAGAGCTTATGATTTTCTGTGATTGAGTATAATTAACACTTCTTTTAGTATTTTCTTAAGATGGATAAAACCGAAGAAACTATATTTATATTTGAACTATTAACTTTTCCCTCCATATCATAGTTGCTATGACATGCAAAATAAAAATAATAGGATTGATTATTGCCAACGTTTTCTCAGTCAAGCTTTTAATGTACCCACAGTTAAAAAGAAGCTTAATTTACATTGGATTTTGATTATTTTCCACAACAATATCATATAGTATATCACCTTACTCATATAATCAGCATAAAATAACATAAAACATATCTATATCATCATTGGCGGACCCAAGAGGAGCCAAGGGAGGTTTAAAATTCTTTTGAAATCGTTTATAACCCATTTTATTGTACAATAGCCTTCAACTTCATCACCAAATTAAATTGCACAAAAATTATCTTTTCAATATTTCAAATTCAAAATGTAGAAAGTATGCTATACATGCGATGCAAATAAGTAACGAAGCGAGCGTGGTACAACAGGAGAAGCAGCGGGTACAAGCATCATAGCATCAACGGCAGCGGCAGCAATCTACAGCTACAGTGCGACATTCTCACAAGATCATCAAAACGCAGCAGATTCGTCGTCAAGAATCAGCAGAAGATACAGAGGCGTGCGGCAGCGGCCCTGGGGGAAATGGGCGGCCGAGATCCGCGACCCCTTCAAGGCCGCCCGCGTCTGGCTCGGCACCTTCGACACGGCGGAGGACGCCGCCCGGGCTTACGACGAGGCGGCGCTCCACTTCCGCGGCAGCAAGGCCAAGCTCAACTTCCCGGAAAACGTCAGGCTCATCCACGCCTCGCCCTCCTCCTCCTCTTCGCCGCTCTCATCATCCTCGCCGCCGGCCAGAATCGCAGCCGTGTCGACGGCGGCGGACGCCATTGTCCACACCCGCCCTCAGTTTCAAGGGCAGAACGTGAGCCTTGGTGATATGCCAATGCAAGGCGTCGGTGGATATTTTCCCGGTTTCACGCCTTATTATACGGCGGGTTTTTCCGGTGGATTTGAGTCTTTTCCGGCGCCGGTGGCTCCTTATAGTACGGTTTTTCCGGCTGCTCGGCCGCCCGGAGCCGATGGAGCGGCGGAGGGCAGCCAGGGCAGCGGTGGTGGAGCTGAGTTTTCTTGGGATTCCGGCAATCAGACTTCGTCAAGTTGATTTCAAGGAGAATATTTTTGGGATTTTTCTTTTTTGGTTTTTATTTTAGTAGGAGAAAAAAAAAAGAAGTTATTTAACTGCATGGTGGTATGAAGCATAATTTCTTTGATAATGTTTTCATATTTTTCACAATCACAAAACAAGTGATTACCTTATAAAGCACAATAGCAAATACTGATACAAAAATGCATTTCTTAAGAAAAATGACATTAGATACACGCCATCCCAAATGAGTTGAGCCAAAAAAAAATTGCGTATATTTGCTCGAAAAGTAGCGAACTTAGAAAAGGAAGAAATAGATAGAAACTGTACTTTTCAAATTTTGAATTCGAGATTTTTAAAAAACAATTTTCTTATAATTCAATTTGATGATAGAAGCTTTTATATAAAATTTCGTGTACAAAACTAATAATTTAAAGAACTTATATATAAAAAAATACTTCTTGGTAGATGAAGCAATGAAGCCCATTGCTCGTAGTGGACATTAGGACTGGAGAGGTCCGTACAACATTATGGGTTTCGAGTTTAGTTCTATTACATTTTTATTTTCTAGATGCCTTAAAAAGGAAATCTAAATTGAAGAATGGAGAAATGCGCATGTTACGTTTGTTATACACGCGTAGGCAATCCTTTTTGAAGCCAGAGCTTGCTTATCGTGTACGAATAAATAACAATTATGACTGTTGTCTTGAAGAATAAGGATTGGGGAATTAATAAAATTTTGGAATTGCTTCACCCATGGGTAAACTTTTTAGAAAAAATGACTCACCCAAAAGCAGGAAATACTCTAAACCCAAACTATATTCTATCGACAATTTCTTGCATATTACACAAATAAACTCAAAATCAAACAAATGGACGTTCATGCCACATATACGAGCTGCAGATCTCTAATTTTCACAATAAAACATAGATAATTTTTTTGTGACGTTTAATTAACCTGCGAAATAAAGCATACAAGTAGCCTGCTTCGATTCAAAAACAAAGAATGCATCGCTTGAAAAGTAGAAGGATTAAAATGTCAAAGGCCGAATAAAAGGGATTAATTTGTACCCATTTTTTCCTATCAAGAAAAGGTCGTACTGAATATAAAGTTTTCAGAATAAGCAAGTTCAACTTTTCAAACTCAGCGCAGCTTTGTGGACCATTGTCTCCTTGTGGATTTGGTGGCAGCTCTTCTCCACGAGGTCGAGTAGCTTCTCCAAGTTCGACGCCCACGAGTTCAAAATGTCGTTGCTGTCCTTAGCTGCTTGGAAACAGATCACCCCCAGAGGCCTGTCGATCTTTGCCACAAGTGCCTTGGAGACGACCATGTCCGAGAGATGTTTCTCGGCTTCCTGTGGCAATAAAGAGAAGGGAGTGAACGAAGGTGATTCGTGGATAGTTATGCATAACAAATATCACGGATTAAGCTGCTGTTTCGCAACGTTATCAGTAGGTGCATTTCTACTTCAACGAGAGGTATTGGAACATCATAGAGACGGAATTAATAGATACCAAGATACGCTATAGAATATCAGGGATCACTGAGAAGATATTAATAACAAATTACCAAACATAAGAACCCAATACTCTCTTAATGATGAGATCATGTTTTTTTTATCACAATATAATCACAGACAGAAAAGGGCATAATTAAATTATTCGGATTTGCATTGATAAAATTTCATTTGCAGAAAAGAAAAGCAAACTAAACTAGATTCGCTTTGCGCTTGTTAAACAGCGTAAATTAGCTGATCACATCTCGAACATAGTTGCACAAGTAATAGCTTAAATAATCAGGCAACCATCAAACAATATCCAAGACACATGTAACAAAGGATCATAGGTAAAGGTAACATAACCAGAACAACTCAAAGCTAGACATTTACAAATAATGATATTTCATAAGTGGAATGCAGAATGACCTGGACGGTGAGGCATAATAGATCTGCAAGTCTCTTCAAGCTTATCCTTGAATAGTACTTGGAGACAACAAGGATGTTCTGCACAGAATACCAACTCTCAGTTACATGTACACATATAAGTAAATAAATAAATCTAAACGATATAAGCAACAAAAGATTAATATCATTAGAGTAAACAGCGAATATAAATCACAAGGCACACAGAACTGGTTTATAGGAGCATTACATGTTCTATTACTCTGAGTTTCAAATCCTCAGCTGCCTTTTCACCCAAAGAACCACCAAGTATGTTCTTTTCATTCTCAAACTCATTTTCGAATGTGCCCCACAGGGCCGTCCATTGAATAACCTCCATGGTAACCAGTTGTTTCAACAGCAACCTAATGGTAAGGACAGACTTATATGAAACCACAAGAAGTATAAAAGTATGAAGAAAAACCATACATGCTAAAAAATAGCTAACCTGAAATGAGGAATTTCTGACAGGTTCTTATCCTCCAGGGTTGAGTTAAGAAGACTAGATTGCATAGGATCATGAGGAGACAAGACCAAATACCAGCATATTTTTCTCAAAACCTGTAGGAAATATGATAAAAGTTAGCAACAGATAACAGAAACCAAACAGATCACATGACATTTTTATTTCCTAAAGATGATACTTCAAAGCAATTAAAAGTGAAAAAACGCTCTGGAAAGCAAAAGACCATACCGGTATCCACTGGGCTGAGTCTTCTTTCACAGAGGGGATCTCATATATCGACTTGTAGCATCGACATATTTCAAGGTAATCATTGTTGTGAGAGTAATACCTAAATTGTTGAAAGTCAATCAGATAATACACGTGTATATACATGATAAAGATGGATTCACTCCTTGGAGGAGGATGGGGAGGAGGAATCAGACACTAGAAACGTTGGCTCAAACGCAAAAATATCCATACATTCACCAAAATCCATCACTGGGAATGAAAGATGATATTTAATGGCTAAAGACTGCAATGAAATCACCATGCTAACCTCCCTTTGGTTATATTTTGTTTTGTATGACTGTGTATGTCTCATGAACACCTATGTTCTCTAGAACACCCGACCGATAAAATTGTAGGAAATCAAAAGTAAAAATGGTGGATACCTAATCATTAATTGGTAGTAGATCCGCTTCAACTCCAACAGCGATGGAATATCAGCAGGAGCCTCTTCAACAATGCTTTCACCTTCTTTGGGCTTCTTCTTTTCTTTTGATGAATCTGCCTCAAAAACTCTAGGATTTATCTTTCTTGAGAGTATTTGAGCGCGGACATAGTCTTGGCGGTCTAAACATAATCGGACCTATGGAATGCAAAGGACAAAAGACCTTGACCATCAGCCAAATGCAAAATTGTGAAAGAACACCCATCATAGATGG
Source organism: Salvia miltiorrhiza (assembly GCF_028751815.1). NCBI lineage: Eukaryota > Viridiplantae > Streptophyta > Magnoliopsida > Lamiales > Lamiaceae > Salvia > Salvia miltiorrhiza. Next base: position 53,982,014 of record NC_080387.1, read on the forward strand.
AGAAAAAAAATAAAAATAACTTACTTGCTCAAGTATGTAATGTATTTTTTCAGTTTTTGCCATGGCTCCAAATGTTTCCACCTGTTGCACATATCTGTTAGAGCAGTGCTGAAGAAGTTAAGAAAACCTACTGCATCACTAGTCGATAAGTGAAAACGACTGACCGCAACTTCTTGCATTAAATCTGCAGCATCAGCTATAAGTCCTTGTTCTTCCCTAATCTTTGCGAGTTTCTTAATAAGGCGAGCTCTCTCTATCTCAACATAAATCTGTCAGCAATTGAGCAATACATTAGACATCAAAGTCCTCAAAATAGAGATAAATTCAAACTGATTTCTGCAAATGAATCACCTTCCCAGCCGATACACTGTTAAGTGTCTTGATAAGCTCAATTTTAGTATCAACATCTGGAGTCTGATCAATATATTGCATTGCTTGTTGAACCATGGATTGAACAGCCTGCATCAGCCAAGCAGAAAATCATTTATGACCATAATAAACATCAGGCAGCAAAAAACCTCCGAGCAACATCACTTATCAAGTCATGTACGGGTCCAAAAGGGCTGATAAAACTCTCACGCACATACAGCTGTTTTCAATTTCGTATTACTAAATGTTGAACCTAAAAGATAACTCAGAGCAGGAGGAAATGCATGAGATTGACTACTCGCCCATAACGCCTCAAACAAAATTAACAAAATCGACATTTGCATCTTAGCTCAAACCAAATTAATCTAGAAACCAAAAAGAAAAATTGCGACATCTTCTTCGCCTCATCGTACATGTACATGAATAAAGACCAGACCGAAATTAACTAGTGCATGCTTTCCCTCCCTCCACCGGACCTCAACCAATTAAAAAGCAAAGCCCAGAACATGGATTAAATTGCAAAAACAAAAATCAAACTCGACTACAATTGCACAAATATCAACGTAATAAAACAAACCTAACAGTAAGAAAAATCAAAACGAACCTGTTTCAACTGTCCTCGACGCTTGGAAATGAGCAGAATCTGCTCGTTGAGTGTCTGCCACGCGCCGGCTTCGAAGCATAGCTGCAGAATATCGGTGGCGGCCTTCCGTGTGCCGGCGACGTCGCCAACTTGCCTCATCTGCTTCTCCACATTCAGCAGCGACTCAATTTTCGCCTCCAAACTGCCCCCTCCATCACCCTGCAAAATCGAAACAGTGAATCGCCAAAATTACACGACGAGATCCACAATTGGTCGGAAAAGCTAAATTGACAGAAGCTAATTGTAAATTAAGCGATGTGATAGGTTACCATTTTGATGGAAGTGATTCGAGTAGTTTGAGATTTCTCGTGCAAACAGCTGAAAGTAAAACCCTAGAGAGAGAAAGAGGGGAGATTTGGGAAATTGAGAGAGTTGAAATGTGTTTTACCATGCGACTGTCAAGCTCCACTAGAGTGCTTCACAATAAACCTTTTACATAAACAATAATATTATCATGTAGGCCTTTTTGCGAATAAAATAAAATAATGCAGATATTAATTACATCTTAATTTAGAAAAAAATTTACTACTTCAGACCCTAAATTATTTAGATAAAAAAAATATTTTCCTATTATTGATAATTACATTAAAATGTCTGAAGTATTAAAAACCTAGCAAAAATATTGTCAAAATATGCTTCCGATGTTGGAGAGCTCACATTTTGTATGATCATCTTGAATTTTAAAATAATTTTAACATAATTTGTTCAAAATTTGTGCTGACATCCAACGAGTTTAGGCTTTAGATATTCGATTGCTGGAACTGAAATTCAAAATACTTTTGTTAGTTTTTTATGATTAGTGTATCCCATTGTAATTATCATAAATTTATAATTAACGTAAATAATTTAGAGTTTAAATTGTAATCTATCCATTTATTTACACAATAATGAATAATATTATTGCATTATGAATTTGTTTACATAACAAACACAACATACCTAAAAATTAGTTTGCATAACGATATTCGACCAATATAATTTTTCTCGGCCCCTTTAACTTTCTATGCCAAAAAAATATTGTTTCAAGTTTCAACATTGAAAAAAAGCAAAAATGTTAGAAATTTATTACAAACAAAATGTGGAATTATTATCGAAGCCTTTCAAAAATTATAACCAATTCACAAAATAGAAGAAAATGGCGATTTATCTTACTACTAGTTTGAAATAAAAAAAGGTTTAATGATTTTGGAAAATGAAGAGCCTGATATATGATTTAAATAGAAAAGATTATTATAAGGAGAAAAAGCAGCAGAAGCTATCAAAGACCGGCGAGGAATTCGAGAGGTTTCTTTAAAACCTCTCCGTTTAATCGGCGGCGGCGATTATGCGGCGGCCAAATCGCGTCCGAATGGGGACAAAGAAACTGAGTTCTTTGATTCGCAATGGTCGTAGAATAAACTGGGTCTCGAGTTCTGGTTGGAAAATCTCAATTGGTGTGCTAGGTGCTGTTGGTATAATCTTCGCATCAAGATTTAGAAAATATCTCGACTTCAACATCTCATATCAAGACGCAGCTTCTACTGGTGTTTGGGTTGTCCCCGGATTGAGAAATCTCGGGAATAATTGTTTCTTGAATGTTGTTTTGCAGGTAGAAGGTCGATTTTTTTTTTTTACTGTTGTTCGTGTGATTTGGGGTTAAGCTCGAGGCTAGCTTGTCTCGAGCTGTGTAATGTGGTGTTGGAATTCTTAGTCTGATTTTGCTTTTGTGTGTGTATGTGAACTCTTTTCGAGCTAGGTTATGTGGTGATAATGTTCAATCATGGTGCTTGATTTTATGTTGGTTGTATTGTTTTGTATGTAATAATCGATGTTCGATGTTGTTCTTGTGGTCTGACCGTGTTATGCGTTTGTGAGTGTGTGAATGTGAGCTCTTTTCGAGCTATGTAATTTGGTGATAATGTTCGATTCTGCTGTTAGATTATGTTGGTTGTGTTGTTTTGCTGTGTGTGTGTGTGTGTGTGAGAGAGAGAGAGAGAGAGAGAGAGAGAGAGATTGCTTTGGAGTATGTAAAAATTGAGTCTTCAATGTTGTTCTTCTGGTCTGACCATGTTATTTGTTTGTGTATGTGAATGTGAGCTCTTTTCGAGCTATGTAATATGCAAATTTGGTGATAATGTTCAATTCTACTGATTGGATTATGATGGGCATGTTGTGTGAGTGTGAGTGTGTGTGTGTGTGAGAGAGAGAGAGAGAGCGGTTGTTTTGTATGTAAAAATTGAATCTTCAATTGTTATTGTGGTCTTGACCATGTTATTTATTTGTGTGTGTGTGTGTGTGTGAGTGTGAGCTCTTTTTGAGCTATGTAATTTGGTGATGATGTTCATTTTTGCTGTTGGATTATGTTGGGTGTTTTGTTTTGTCTAGTTTTGTGTGTGTGTGTGATAGAGAGAGGGTGAGGTTGTTTTGTATGTAAAAATTGAATCTTTGATGTTGTTTTTGTGGTCTGACCATGCTATTTGTTTGTGTGTGCGAATGTGAGCACTTTTCGAGCTAATGGTTGATAATGTTCAATTCAATTCTGCTGTTTGATTATGTTGGGGTGGTTGTTTTGCTTTGTTGAGAGAGAGAAAGAGAGAGATTTCTGATGGTTCGATTTGTGGGTTCAGACATTGTCGAGCTGTGCTAGCTTCCGGAAATATCTGTGGGAGATGATGGAAGAATACGGCTCATTATCAGCTGAAGAAGTAGATGATAAGTGTGGAGATGAAAATCTTCCACTTTTTAGTTCATTAGCTTCACTAGTGGAAGGTTAGTCTATCTTGTCTATGCACTAAGAAAACCAATTGAGGTGATCACCCGTTAGTTTACCTTGCTCCTTAACAAGCTAGGTAAATTGTGTAAATCATATTGCTTTCCCGGAAAATTGAGCTCATACCCTTTGTCGAATGATGATTTTTATGATCTTCATGCCCTCAATCACATATTGATTCTTGAAGGCGTGCTCCTACTCGTCTCCGCCTTTATATGGTCGTATGTTGGTATATACTCCCTCCGTCCACGAAAGAACTTCCTATATTTTCTTTTTGGGATGTCCACAAAAGAACTTCCTACCTATTTTTGGACTATACCCCACCACTTATAATCCTCTTACTTTTCACTTTTCACAACTCTCAATATTAATTATAACACCTTTTCACCACTCTCAATACACTCAACTACCTTTCATCCACTCTCAATACACTCAATAATATTTTTTCTTAAAACCCGTGCCACTCCCTCCTAGGAAGTTCTTTCATGGACGGAGGGAGTAATATTCATTTGGAGTGTCACTTTATGATATTGTCGTATATTGCAGAGTTATGTAGTGTTCGGCACCAAAGAACTGTGCTCAACCCTCGAAAATTGATGGCAGCTATGGATCATTACATTCCGAATTTCAATCTATCTAGGCAGCAGGTACTTGTTTCGTTAGCACGATCCATCTCTATCGAGTTAAGTAACGTTGCAATTCTGACATTAGCTTCGATTGTTAGGATGCCGAGGAAGCATTTTCCCATCTTTTGTCTGCGTTGAGAGAAGAAATATCAGAACATTGTGTCCCCACTACGAGTTCCTTAGCGGATTTGCCTGCACTGCCTAATGGTAGGATTCTTACCGCAAAGAGCAGTGAAGGCGAGAACGACTTGCAAAGATGGAGCCGCAGTTTTCTCAAGCCCTTTGATGGAATTCTTGGCAGCGTCTTACTTTGCCAAAGCTGTTCGTTTCAGGTTGAATGGTACTAGTAAGATAATTTGCTTATAGTCATCGGCATTTCTTCTCATGTTTTCGGCTTTTCGTTGAGTTAAATGTATGATTAATCAAATCAAGACTCGTAATCAGGTGGTTTTCAAATGAAAAAAATCGAATAACTAAGCATTTATAACTGTTTCCACAACTTTATTCTAGATTATATAATTTCATTACTTATGATATTCTTTTTTTTTTTACTTCTGCAGATCTCTCTCGATTTTCAACATTTCCATAGCTTACACCTCTCGCCTCCAGTGAGCAGTGATGGTACAATTGTATGTTTATTACTTTTTTCTCAGTCAATCTCCGCCCTTCCATTTGAATCCATCTCCATGCTTATTTTCTTCGTCGTGAAAATTTTAGATGGCCGGGTGCACCTTGGAGGACTGCCTTAAGCGATATTTTGGAGCCGAACATATTGAGAATTATTGCTGCAGCAACTGTTGGCATACGGCTGCAATCGAATATGTGTCTATTTTCAAAGATAAGGTAGTGAATGAGTAACTTTCTGTTTTTTCCTCGACATCAAATCATTGCTGTCCGACTTTGGTATTTACTGCATAGTACTATTGGTGTTCTTTCTTGCAGGCGGACATTGAGAAACTACAAAGATGTAATAAGGGCGAATCTTGTCAATGCCGAACACTCTCTTCCCTCGAAGCATTTCCTTGGTCGAATAGGTTCTCTCGTACGCTCAAGCAACTGAGTATCGCCCAGAGTCCTAAGGTACGTGCAGTGAAACAGAAAACGACCTGCATGCACAGCTTTCATCTAAACATATTCGATTTTCATGTCTTTTTAACTGGCAGATTTTATGCATTCATTTCCAACGAGCTTCATATAACGTGCTTGGACAGTCGATGAAACTTAGGGTACTCTACGTCGAACCTTTAGTTCTGCTCAACTTTTGTAGTTTGCACAGTTTCTTTTGTTGCCTTCTCTACCTATATGCAGCCAGAGGAATTATATGCTATATACTTACCATGAGCACTATTCATGAGCACCGCTCTCGTTTAGTCCACGTTAGCATTTATTTATATATATTTATTTTGAGAAATTGTTATTCGTGTCATTATGTAATTTTATAGATTACATAAAAATCAAAGCTCGTTTTGTTCTTTTATTCATTTTTTTGAAGTTACAAAGACAATGAACAAATTGTGCTTTATTTTTATGTAATTTGTAAAATTAATGACGTAAATTACAATTTTTGAGGTATTTGAATCAAAATTAATTGATAAAGCAAAAAAATAATGCTAAACGAGAGCGGTGCTCACCAATGGTGCTGATGTAGGTATGTAACATATCATTCCTTTATGCAGCCATTTCCAATGCTATGATTTTATTGCCTTTTTCCATCTTCTTATATCTTGATTCGAGTGCTATGTCGCCTTTAAAGGGCCACGTCTCCTTCCCATCGATCCTCGATCTGTCTTTGTTCACCAACACCGGAATCGGGATAAAAACGCCAGTTAGGCCGTCGAGCCAGCAATTAACAGCCTTCCCTCGTTTCATGTACCAAACGACGCCACTTGATCCTGGAACGGGCATTGCAATTGAAAATGGCCCTCGTTTGGAAGCTCTCGATGCCAGCTTGCCCGGTTCTAGCAACGTTAGCTTCTCCTCCTCCTCCGCTTCCTCCACCCCCCTCGATTTCGCTAACAGAGTCCTTGTTCCTGCAGGAGGACGCTACAATTAGACCGTTGCGGCCTCCAATGTACCGCCTCGTCTCGGTTGTCGAGCACTTCGGCGGGAGTGGCGGCGGGCACTACACAGTCTACAGAAATGTGAGAGGCAAGATAGGTGATGGAGATGATGTTGGCCTGCTGGAATCTGCAACTCACCAATGGTTTTGTATATCAGATTCTCAAGTTGATAGTGTTTTAGAGAGAGAGGTGTTGGATGCAAATGCTAGCATGCTTTTTTATGAGAAATTAGAGAAATCTTGAGGTGCAATATTTGTTTTTCCTTTTCATAGTTGACAGGCAAAGGCTTTACTCCAATTAAAGTGCCTTGCAATAATGACTAATTGTCATGGCATTTGTCCTAAAATTATTTCTATTTTGATAAATGGATCGGATGAGAATCCTTTTGGATTTATGTCTCTAATTTAGTAATTTGAAATGATACTGACACATATTTTTATTTATTGGATTTTTAGTAGTGTATGAAATTAGATGCTTGTACAATTTATTTAGAATTATTTTTATATGTAATAAAAGCTTATTGGGTTTTTGTAGGCCCAAGAAACCGATATAGTTTTGTTATTTCAGCTCATTGTTTAGCTATACACTGGTGGTCGTTTGGGTTTTATTATTCATTTCGTATTTTAACGGATAATTAGTTTTAAAAAAATCATCGAATTTGTAATTTCAATAAGAAAGTTTTAATAAGGACCTTTTTGGGGGAGGGCAGTAAATTCAGCAGCTGTAATTCTTGCGGCAGCCGGAAATTTGACGCGCTCAGCAAAAATCATGATATTTGATCGAATTTAAAATTTCAATCAAAAAGTTCTAATAAAGATTCATTATTTTGAGAGGGAATAAAGATTCAATATTTTAAATTTCGACACTCCTAAAAATTTGATGTACCCTGAAAAACGATGTCTTTTTGTCTCTGAAAGGTAAAATAGTACTCCCTCCGTCCACGAAATGAGTACACATATTTCCTTTTTCGTCCGTCCACGAAATGAGTACTCATTTCCCTTTTTGGCAAGTGTACCCCACACATCTCTTTAATTAATACACTCAAAAAGTGGGACCCTAAAACTATTCACACTACACTCCATACATTTCTTAAAACCCGTGTCATCCACAAATGGGTACTCATTTCGTGGACGGAGGGAGTATTATTTTTAAATAAAAGAGGAAATTGGGTGCCATGTATATTTGTATTTCCTTCTAAATTATGTCCGACTAATAATAATTTGTTTTTTTTTTCATGAACAAAATGTGTTATAGTTTTATGCAGCAACCGTGACTTATATGAAGTCTATATATATTCTAATTTTAGTTTTTTTTAAGGAAAAACAATTGGAAGAGTCCTTCTCGACATATATAAAGTCTATATATTCCGAACCCAAAGATAAAAGGGTTTTAATTTCGACAGTTAATCAAATACTAAGATCTAGTTATATATATATAGACGCAGAAAGCATAAACCTCATAAACTAGAGAGAGAGAGGATGGCGAGGATAGAGAGAGAGGATGACGAGGAGAGGGAGAGCCAATGGGAGCTATGCGGCCGAAGAATCCATCGCATTAGCGAGCTATCTCGGCGACAGCTTGAAACCGAGTCGATATTCAGAATCACGGCGTGGGATATGTACCTCCTCTATGTGCGGCGAAACCGCGATCCGCCGCCTTCGTTGATGACGCCGGAGCTCAAGTATTATCTCGACAATTTCAAAAAGTGGAGCGAGCAATTGCGCAGGAGAGCTGAGGAGGAGGAACCCCAAACCTTAGTCGAAAAGCCGGAGGCTGGCGCTGACGCGGCGGAGGGAGAAGGCTGCGGCGCTGATCAAACTGGAACTAGTTCGTGATCATCGAGTTCAACTATGAATAATAAGTGTTTTTCATTCATGTTTAATGCTTTTGCATGTTGCTTTTGTTTAGTTTTAGGTCAGTTTTTTGTAGCATACTACTCCTTGAGGTGATTTTCTATTATATAGATATGTGGTAATTTTCCTGTTATGTGTCAACTATTGATGTTGTACTACTTTTAGTTTGTACTTATATATCTTCAACACGGCAACAATTAAAATATGTAAGGCCATAATTGATCTGAATAACCCAAATTAATTAACTAATTAACAACTTGAAAATTTTACCCACATTACCTAATTAAAGAAGTTGTTTGTGAATTTTAAATTTATTTGGGGTACGATTGTGATTAATGTGGAAAAGTACTATAGTTCGGATAGAACAAAAACTAATAAATTAAAAAGGGTTAATTAATTAATTAACCCATATATGCACTTTTATATTGTTTTGTAGTTTTCAAATAAATTATAATTGTTGCATGCAATTAAACATACCACTTTTCCCCCATTAAAAAAAATACCACTTAACATTTTTTAAAATTTTTTTATTCTCACACAATTACATGATTAACCATAAGTATAACTCTACTTTATGCTTTGAAGATACTATTAGAATTAGGACTTCTGGTTTCAAGTGAAAGTTGTGCAGAGGTACGACCGTCGGATTAATTGGTCTAGTCGGAAATCTTAACGGCATAAAAAGAAAAGATTGAAAAGTAGTGTATTTAGTGAAACGATAAAAATCATGTGGAAATTATCAATGTATTATAAAAGTGATGTTAATTAAATTCGGAAGTCAACCCAAAAAAAATCAAGTCTAAATTAATATATATGAGCAACAAAATAATGCATACAACATCCATCATTTTATCTAAGAAGATAGCACATATAACGATCCGGATTCAATCTATACGTACGTAACTTTACATAATTATTCATCCGGAGCTAAACACAACACAAACATGAAGACGAACACGCTTTCATCAATTAACGTTATCGTTATCATCGTCTAAGCCAAACAACTTGGAGATCTTCTCGAGATCAAGATCTCGAAAATCGATGTGAGAGATCGAACGGCGGTAGAGGCTCGAGTTGCTCTCCTTGAGGTGATTCGCGGCTTCGGTTAAGGAGGCCAGAAGCAGAGGATAGTTCTTGATGTTTTTCAGCGCATTTGGATGGGCCTCGGTTTTCGCGGCACGGTTGTGGAGGGTGCGGAAAGCCGCCGGAGTCGGGGACGGCGGAGGGCTGTGGAGGCGGCTCAATTTCGTCGCCGACGACGAGCTGCTTGAGCTTGTTGCCATATCCATTTCCTGCAAAGAGACATCTAGTTTTATGTGATCGATCACTTGGAGTTCACATATATTATTCAAAACAATTTTTTTTTTTTTTTTGTGTGTTATCTGTGATTTATTCAAATCCAATAATGTATGAGATGGAATTATCATCACAAATTGCCAGCATACCATGATCATGATGAAACTTTAATAAAGCAAGAATATAATATATAGAGATCGATTAAATTGTAGCATAATTAACCTGTTTGGCATATGCATCTTCTCCAAGAAAATCAGAGAATGAGACCTTTCTTCCATGATCACCATTGCTAATTCGAGATTGTTGTTTTGCATTGGAAATTCTGTTTCATGGGCATAAAATTTGTCACATTATATTATGTTTGGAGCAGTGGCGGATCCAGGGGGGGGCTAGGGGGGGCTTCAGCCCCCTCCCAATTTTTGAGTTTTTTTTTTTTTTTTTTTAATTATAGATATATATATATTTATTATTTTGTTTTATATCTATATATATGTGTATATAAATAAAAAATACAAGAAAAAATATAGTAATACATTATTTATAGTATCCAACTATCCATATTAATTGCTCAACACATTGAGTTGTTACATTTATAGTATTATTTTTATCATTTTTTCTTTCTTAGTTAATTTTTAATGTTAAATTTGAGTCAATTCTAAAGGTAAAAGTAAAATTACTAATTACTAACAATGAAAATTAGTTTATTTGTTTAGAAGATGAAACAATTTTTTTTTAAGAAAAATGAATAAAAGTACGTTTTTATATGCTTTCAATCTACTTGATGTTGAATTAATTGAATTGCGAACAATTATCTTATTATATTAAGTGATTGTTGAAAAAATGTATGAAATGAAGTGTACGGAATGCTCAAAAAAATTTGCTTCGGGGGCTCCCGCCCCCGAACCCCCGTGTAAATATTTTCAAGCACCGTAGTCCAATAGATTCAGCCCCCCCTAACATTAAATCCTGGATCCGCCCCTGGTTTGGAGTGAAGAGTGGCAAAGGTATATTACAAATCCCAAAGAGATATATATAGTATACCTTCTCCGGTTCGTTGATTGAACCGCTCCATTTTCGGCCGTGCTTATCACGGGTAGACCGGACGGGTCACACGGCAAGGGACTTGCCACAAAGAACTGCAACAAATTAAACCCACTTGAACGTGTATTGGTAAAATGAAACATATAAAAGAATATAAGGAAAGTTTGCATAAAGTTAAGGCACCAATTGCCTTTAATTTATTGTGTGTTCAACGTGTATTGGTGAAATTAATAAAACATTACTCACCTCGTTTGTGAGTGCTGTAGCAGCAGTTCCTCTTACGGTTGGGTCGAGCGATAGAAGTGTACTCAAAAGGCCAAGAGCAGATTTAGGAAAACGTGGGAATGCTTCCTCGAAGTTGGCTTTATACTGTTGCGGTGGCCGGAAGGAAGCCGGTGGCCTCACCGTCTTCCAATAGTCCTCCGATGGCGATCCACAAAGCTTGAATATCTTGTGCAATTGCTCAATCTGAACTCCAAACCCTAAAATTTGTCAAAATCAAGAACCCGTTGAATCGGAAGAAATTCAAGCGCCGTTATACCTCATTCCGGCCGGGCATAATAGGCCGGCCGACAAACATCTCCGCTAGGAGGCACCCTGCACTCCAGAGATCAATCCCGACGCCATAATCCGTGGCGCCGAGAAGCAGCTCGGGAGCCCTATACCACAATGTGACGACCCGGCTTGTTAAAGGATTAGTGGTGTAGAAATTTGCCAGCCCGAAATCCGCAATTTTTAGTACTCCATTCTTATCGATCAAGAGATTGGAACCTTTTATGTCTCGATGTAATATCCCCTTGTCGTGGCAATGCTGCAGGCCCAAAAGGAGCTGCAGCATGTAGGTCTTGGCCTGCATGCATGCGGAATTAAAGTACTCCATTTAATTGTGACATATATGAAAAAAATAATAGTATGTGGAGGAGGTGCACCTGAGGCTGGGTGAGGGTGCGAGAGATGAGTTTGGTTAAGTCGGATGGCATGAAATCGAATACTAAATAGAGACTATATTGCATTCTTGAAGTTGCTATTCCTTGAAGCTTGATGATGTTTGGATGATCAAGCTTCTTGAGTATTATGATCTCCCTTGCCATGAATTTCACACTTTCCGGCTCCGACGTGTCGAATCGGACTTTCTTTAGAGCTACGATTTTTCCGGTCACTTTGTCACGTGCTTTGTACACGTTACTATATGTTCCTTGCCCTACCTGATATATTAATATTAATGGGATACAACTAAGAAGGGATCCAGATTTCCACTCTACATGCTCTTAGACTATCGCTATATATCACTAAATTATGTATACACGTAAAACTGACATTTTGCGATAACCCCACCTACCAAAATCTGAACTTTTTGCTTTTATAAATCTCAAAAACAATTAATTACAAAGAAAAACAATATTGATTTTTCCCATCACCAACCTTACCACAATTCAATCTTTATGATAAATTGCTCTATGACTACATCTCATGATTTCACTCACAATATATATTTATATATATATTAATTGATACAATTGAGATACACGAGAACCTTCATTTTTTTATGATTTTTAACAGTCAAAAATTAATTACCAATCATTTACACTATCCTTACATTTTTAATGGTAACTGTTTTAATTTCAGCCCTGTAATTAATTAAGTGATTATATATACTTATTTACGGTAATTATAATAATTTTGTACTAAAAATAGGAAATTCAAAATGCATAAAAACTACGATCTCATAGACTACGACATAAATTACTTATATAAACAAAAAAAAATAGTCATCGTCCTAAATAGTTTGAACAATAAATATTAAATTGAACACAAAATTCTAAACACCTGATTTCTTAAATAACAACGTCAACAACGGAAAAATAGAATGTGAAAGATTTTTCTTAACCCAAATATTAATTAATTTATACTGTTTTTTAATCATTAGTACTAATTATAAACCGTCAAATCTTATTCAATCTAAGATGATAGTGCATTCTTAGTCCTCATCTACACTATGATTCTCAATAACATCAATTTTTTTTTTAATTATACAAGTACATACAGAAATTTAAAAATCGCACGACGAAGGACTCGAACGTAGACCTTCAGGTCTTAACTAGGCATTAACTATTTAACTTCCTACAGCTAGGCTAACACACGCAAGCACACAAAATTGAACAAACCTTTGCTAGCTTGTCGTATGAATCGGCGCTCTTAGGAATGAAGCCGGCCAAAGCATCTTCCTTGACATTCTCAATCAGCCACCGCGGCCATCCATCCACCGTGGCCGTCGTCTCATCAACGGCCACGATCTTCTTCGCCGATATCCTCTGCGACACGCCGCCATGCCTCCTCTCGCTCTCCCTGCTGATTCTCCTCTCCTCCGCCGCTCTCTCCACTTTCACGTAGCCGCCGTCTTGTTTCAGCCTCTCGAGCGTCACCGCCGCCCGCGGGGAACTGCATGAGGCCCCCTTGGTTTGAACGCACCCCATCTTAAATGATTCTCGCGCGCGCGGCGAATCTCCGAGTATATATGGTTTTCGATTATTCCGAGGAATCTAATTAAGTGTGATTTTGATAGTGACTAGCTTTGGCGCCTCATTATTAGAGCATGGCGTAGAGCGTAGATGAGATGATGATAATGTGTTGAGAGAAGGTAGAAGACAGCGATGCCGGCGATGCAAGAAAATGCTTGTTTCTTTCCGCCACCAACCAAGAAATATGCCAAGAATTGTATGCATTAGCATTATCCATTATTTTATTCCTCATTTCGTTTGACCCTGTTAGGCTCCACCCTGAGACGGACCCAAGAACCGGGCTTGATTCCTAAGAGTAGTTTGGCTAATATAAGATGTTTGAAAAGTTTATAAGATGTAGTTTTTTAACCATTTTTTTTTAATGTAGTTTCTTCTCTGTATCATTCCAATTTTATCGGATGTCTCCGAAGGGACAAAAGATGTAGTTTCTTGAAAACTTATAAGGTGTCAAAGTGTTTGGATAATTAAGCTTATAAGCTAATGAGAAAGAAAATCTTTGTTAGACAAAGAAAATTGAAAATAAATAAAATTAGAATGTTATATAATGAAAATAAAAAAAATCATAGTTGAGTTAATTTGATAAAATTAATGAGTGTTACTTACAAGATAATGAGAAAAAAAGTTGGGAATAAAGTAACTTGTTTTTTTTGAGAACTTATAAGCTCTTAAAACTTATATTTATTGCTTGTAAACTCTTTAGAAGCTTATTTTATCAAATAATTTTAAAAAAACTATAAAATTTTAAATAATTTATAAACTTTTTTAAAAGGCTAATAAACCCAACTAAACACCCTCTAAAACCTACGTGAACATAGACATTTTAGTGGGAGGAGGAGCGATAACCATTAAAGTCTATGTTAAAAACGAAGTATACATCTTTCCTTTGTTCTTTTCGTCCCAATCATTTGTAGGTGGCCGAAAAAAACAAAAAGTAGCAAAATTTAATACCAATAAGTTGGATTTTATTGAAATTTTTATAAAATCATTTCAAATTAATTAAAAAATCGTTCATTAATTGATAATCAAGATATAAATAATAGTCCTAAAGTTGTAAAGTTATTTAAAGGAATTGAAAATTTTACTATTACATTTGATCAGGTTGCTTGTTTTTCTTAATTGTATAAAAAGTAGTAAAATTTGATACCAATAAGTTTTATTGGAATATCTATAAAACCATTGCAAATTAATTAAAAAATCGTGCATTAATTGATAATCAAGATCAAGATATAAATAATAGTCCTAACGTTGTATAGTTATTTAAAGGAATTGAAAATTTTATTGCATTTGATCAGGTTGCTTGATTTTCTTAATTGTTTCATATTTTGTCGTTACATATGCACTACTTTGTTTTGATCGTTCCATAATTAAGATAAACTACACCAATTTGAAAAATAAAAATTCCCACTAAATTAAATTTTTCCCAACCAATTTAAGTTTTTTACTTTTTCACTGCTTTTATTTTAATTTTGCCTAAAAGATAAAATTCAAAAAAAAAATCATACTACTACTTTTTTCTATTTTTTTAAGTCAAATACATTAGGTATCTTAATTTCATAATTCAACATTCTATCGTGCGCTCGCAAAAGATTAGATTCGCAAAGAAACAAAAATACAAATATATAATGATATGGAAGATCTCAGACATCCAAGGAAGGAGAAAAGCTTCAGAAGCTCTCAAGCCCGGCGAAGGCGAAAGCTCTCAGGCGGCCACTGCGAATGTTTTGAGAAACAGCCTTAAGTTTATCATCACCGATCAATCCATATTCAAACTTTCCTCAAATCAAATTTGACAATGATATAAATTAAACGAAATATCCATCCAATTATGGCCAGCAAATTACGGATGAAAAATGCTGACAAAGTGAAGGACGGTTGAATTTGAGGGACGCATTCATCCCTCAAAACATTACTTTAATTGCGAGAGGGGGAAAAGTTTTGTCCCTAATCTAAATCGAATCAGCCATGGAAAAAAAAGCTCAAAAGCTCAAAAAATAGAGAGATTAAAGAGCCTCACACATCCAAGGAAGGATTGAAGCAACAGAAACTCTCAAGCCCGGCTAAGGCGAAAGTTATCAGGCGGCCGCTGCGAATGTTTTGAGAAACCAGCCTTAGATTTCTTCATCACTGACACAAACAAATAATCCAAATCCTAAAGAAAAAAAAACATATGCGAAATCTTGGAAGCGATTGATCACAGAAATGATGAACGAAACCTAATCTAATGTGAGGAGCGTGATTGATTTGAATCGATCCGAGCTAGAGAGAGATGAGAGTGGAGGTAAATGGGGATAAATATATATAGAGAGAGAAAGAGATTAGGGTTTCTTGTGGTGGAAGAATGTGGCAGTTCGGGCCTAGTACAATATGGGCCGGAGTATTTTTTAAGTACTGTTATTTTATTCAATGATGTCGAAATGTTGTTAAACAGTTTAAAATATTTAAGACTATGCTAGGATTTTTCTAATTTTTTGAGGAGAGAATAAGCAAAGATTAACTAAATGCAATATCTTCGAAAATGTAGCCTAAATTATTAGAAAACTAGAACTATTTATATTGTTTATTCTGTTTTAATTTTCGATCACCAAAATTATGCATCTATGATTCTATGTTGTTGGTATGAGAAGCCCATTGTGATTTAAGTTGGCCCAACACACAAAATTCCCCAAATTTTGTGTAAATTTTATATGGTTTTCGAATTCAATAATGTTCGACACGACAGACCAAGACAAGAGGAACAAATCACAAGATTTGCAGTAATGAATAAATATCAGCACGAAAAGAAACCTCCAATATCAAGAGAATTTCACTTACACTTTCATTCAACCATGTGCACACTTTTGAGTTAGTATCATCAATTCCTTAACTACAATTTGCTGTCTTGTTTGCCCTCTAGAGGGCGTTCTTGACTCTCTAGAGGGCAGATGAATCTAGTAAGGTGAGTCGTGGCCAGGGCTGTCGGCATGCATCTCCATCGATGTATCGTTAGAGCTAGGGGGGTTAGGATCTCTGGTTTGGTTGCCACTACAATCATTGCTGCGTGTAGCGTTGTTTCCATACTGACCGCCCTGCGACAGGTGGTAGTGCTGGAGGCTCCGACGTACAGGACTGGAGAGGGCGTTAGAGAATACTGTGTTTTTAGTTTGGTCCGAGTTGCCAGAGCGCAATCCTTGTCCAGCAGCTGAAGGGCCGAATACGTTTGATACTGGGATTCCTGTCTGAGTTGATAGCATTGCAGTTTGAGAAGGTTGCTGATTGAGGAGCGGCAAAGATGGAGTCTCCTCCATCCCAAAATCGAGTTCGTTCTGCAAAATTTTCGAAATTACTGTGAGATTAGAGCTGAATGGTGCAGAATTAAGGAGGTAGAATATAGAAGAGTGCTGCAATATAGCAGCAATTGAAATATAGGAGCAAAGTAACATGATACATCATAGATTTTGCCACAATTGTAGAGTGATAACTTCACACAGCTTTTGAGTATCCTTTCATTGAAAAAAGTTAACATATTGTTTACCTAAGGCTCATGTACAAACCACGAAACATGTGCAAAATAAATGTAGGCATTGAGATGTGACAATTTTTATTAGACCCCATTTATCGTACCAGTCAATATGCAGAGCTCCTAACTCAAGGATAACATCCACCTTTGTTCTCTATTCTAAAACACTTGCGCTTGTAGTGCCAAAAGCAAAACAAAAGGAAGGGATGGGGAAGAAAAAAGAGGAAGAAAGGAGCGAAATGGAAACAAAAAACAAAATGAATGAGAAAAAAAAATGATGAGCCAAGAGGTAAAATTGAATAGATGTTTAATAACCATAAAATGAATTCCTGGATCACTTGAAATTCAGTTTCCACAAATTGTAGTGCATTTATCTGGAAATCGATGTACAGTGGAAATGTGATGACCTACATAACATTCTAATAAAGAATAGGTAAGCTTCCCACATCCGTATGTCGCCATTTCCCCATAACCAACAACCAACCAATACTAATTTCTCAAAGTCTTTTATCACATGAGTTTCTAGTTATTTAAAAAGTGTCCTAGTGCAGGTTAAGGAAAGATCCAAAACTTCGCTGAAAAGTGAATATGTTAATTGCAGGCCTTGTAGTTAGCTGAAAATTCAGGATTCTTCGACAAAGATGAAACATCATAGACTCTGACTCAATCTAACAGGAAACTAACGAGACTAATTGAAACCCCTGTGGTTTTCACTTATGCAATGATAAGTTAACAAAATTGAGTTAAAGACAATTCAAACAAACAGAATTTCAACACACTCGAAAACAAATTATTCATTCGACAACATACATTACAAACCAACAGAGCTAAAGAGCAACACTAGACAAGGAAGAGTCGAAAAATGTCATTGAACCCAACTTCACACATCATGTAATGTTCGCAAAAAAGCTTACGCAGTCACAGTTTTAATCATATAGAGAAAGAAGAGACCTGCACATAGGCGAGTATATCACCGGGCATCACTCTAATACCATTTTCTTGCTGCCTTAAAAGCCAGCTATAAAGCTTCTCCTACAACCGCAAAACAGATTAAAATGAGTCAAAAACAAGGCAAATCCTAAAAACACCCAAAAGCAGAACTCAAAGTCAACTGTTCTATACTTGGACACTATCCACGTATATAGAGAAAAACGAGATATTTCAGACGTCAATTTAACAACAAGAGCTCCACAAAAAAATATAATTGAGCTGAAGATGCACATAGATCGAAATTGTCACATAAACAAAGCAATCAATTTCCAGAAGCTCAAACATCATAAATATATATATAGATACATATATATTACAATATCAATCATCATTTCAAGTCTCAAGCCAAAATTATCTACTCCGTCAACTCAATCGCTCACGCCAAACAACCATCAAATCAAATTACCGAACAAAACGACACTGAAAGGGGTAGGTAAGAGGACGGGGCAACGAACCATGGCGTGGCGTTCGCCGGCGTGGAAGGAGAGGCGCTGGTGGTTGACGGCCTGGGAGTAGAGCTGCGAGAGGGAGTTGGCGGCGCCGCAGAAAGCGGTGTACATGCCCCGATCCACCTCGTCCAGTCGCGTCGCGTCGGATTTCCTCTTCTTCGCCATTGGCAAGAGAAACGCAAAACGATAAAAAATGAAAAACTCCGAAACGGAAATTGGAATATTTGTTCTTGGCTTGGATTGTGCGGAAAGAAAACCCTAAGAGTGGTGGACGGTCAGTACGCGTTGTGTATGTGTGTGTGTTTTTGGGTGAAAAATTAAATTGATAATTGGCGTGGTTTCGATTCCAATGAGGAAGGTGAAATGGAGAAGGAAACCGCAGATTTTTATATGCGGTGGGGGTGCTCCATTTCGTGCTTCTGCGCTGCCAGGTGGCTTTTCTTTTTTGCTTTCTGCTTTTTGCTTTTTCTTTTCTTTTAATTCCACCTATCAAATGGACTACTACTTGCTGCTCGTTTCTTTATTATACTCTCTTCGTCAAATTAAATTTACTTCACTATATATTTTCAACGTTCCAAATAAGTCTATCTTATTAAGTTAAACCTTTTTTAACTAAAAATTAAATAATTAATTGTATTTTATGGCCCTAACTTTATAGGCATAAAATGGCTCGAACTTTTAATAAAAAATAAAAGGGTAAGTGGTATATAAATACATGAATTTTATTCATTTTTTGGTATTTAATATAAACTTTAAATCCTAAGTATGAATACATGAACTTACTCACTTTTTCGTATTAAACATGAAGTTTAAAATTTAGTTATAAATACATAAAATTTAAACTAATTCACTTTTTTACTTATTTTTTATTTTTTTTTTCAAATTAAAGCTGATTTCGAATGCATGAATCTTGACGTGGACAATTGACATATGACGAGCTTGCAGAAGCGCACGATGAGGAACTCATCGATGTTGTCTGTGAAATCACCAAATTTCAATGAACGAAATTCTAAATTTAGCCTTTTGGTTGACGAAATTAGCTTTATGAAATCTCCAAATCTTAAAGACAAAATTGTCTTTCTGAGTTTGTGAAATTTGTAAACAAAATTTTATCGTTCACTTTCATATTTAGTTTTTGGTTATTCCTCTAACCAAAAATAACGTCGTCGTATCCCAATGCCGAATTGTCCACGTCAAGATTCAAGTATTTCAAATCAACTTTAACTTGGGAAAAATGAAAAAACGAGTCAAAAATTGAATAAGTTTAAATTTCATGTATTTATAACTAAATTTTAAATTTCATGTTAAATACCCAAAAAGTGAGTAAGTTCATATATTTATAACTAGGATTTAAAGTTTATGTTAAATACCAAAAAGTGAGTAAGTTCATGTATTTATACACCAATTACCTAAATTAAAATAAATTGCTTGAGATACAAAAATGGCCTAAACTTTGAAGTAATTTGTAAATATGGCTCAAACTTTGAATTTACAAAAATCGTAAATAGCTCAAACTTTCATCACCACAAAAGCTAACTTGAATTATGATGACGTAGAAAGCACAAAGTTGGTATGAAAATTATGTAAAAAATCTTAGTTCACTTGGTGAATTCCCATAATGCAAACAAAATATAAAGAATTCTCTTTTCATATGAACCCTTACTTCGCATGAACAGTTTTATTTTCTTTCGCGAAAAAATTATGTTGTCATGCTCGTGAGAATTCAATGAATAAGTTATAAAATAATGGCTGGTCTTTCTTGTTGAAGAATATATTCAACACAAATTCTTCTTATATCTCTGCGTAATTAGGATTTTATGAATCCGAAGTTTTAAAAAATAGTGTTGTCAAAAATATTTTGCAAGATAAAAATTATTTATGAGAGAGTAGGATTGTATGAGAAGAGAAATATTATATTTTGTTAGGAATATAAAGTGAATTTAGAATTTAAGCATAAGTTTTACGTCAAATTCGGGCTTTTCACATTGTCATAATTCGAGTCCGAAAGTGTGAGCTCATACAATTTTTAACTTTTATGGAAATTGAGGTAATTTTTTGTATTTAATTAATAATGTTTGTGCTATTTTTACAAATGACATCAAAATTTATGCTATTTTTTGAATTTTGGATCATTTTTACAAATAACTCTAAAATGCATGTCAGATTTTCATATTTTTCAAAGTTCATGTTATATTTACAAATGATTTTAAAATTCAAATTATTTTTGTATATTTTAAAATTTAGGCCAATTTTATAAATATCTCCAAACTTCATGCCATAAACTACCATTATCTCAAATATATATATCATACTATTATTTTAATGAAACAGGTAAAATATTATTTATGATGTTGGTTATGGAGAAAGTAGTAAGCATTAGTGAAGCATTATCTAACTTTTGCACTCCACCATCATTATAAGTTTTAATGGAATATTATTTTGAGTTTATAATTAAGATACTTATCATACCATGATTTTTTTTTGTTTGGGGCTCTTTTCGTTTCAATAATTTTGGCACATTTTTTTTTTGAGTTGTCTCAATAATATTGATATATTTTTATTTTGAGACATAATTAAATACTAATTAAAATCTACTAAATATGTGGATCACTATCTTTATTAAAAAGTCAAACAACTTTGATAAATGATCATTAATTTACAATTATTTTTTCTTAAACACGTGGACTATCACCTTTACTCCACTAATTTAATCTATCTATCTATATATATCTATATATCTATATATAAAAGCTCAACCATTAACATAAATAGTAAGTCATATTTTCCCGCCAATATCATTTTACTATTTTTAGAATTAATTTTTTTATTGTAATTTTTAGAAAATATATAGATAATTTTCTATCTATATATCTATCTATCTATCTATATATATATATATATAGAAGCACAACCACTTTCAAAAATAGTAATTTATATTTTCCAGCCAAAAATCACCTTACTATTTATGGATATAATTTTTTGTTTCTAATTTTTTTTATTCATTTCGTCTACTCTAGATTATACAGATATTTGTTTGTTATAATTTTTTCTATTGATATAATTTATCACATTTTCATAGTTTTTTCAAAATAAAATGTATGCAATTTCAGTAAATTTAAATGATGTGCTAATACAAAATTAAACTCTTCAATCTACTTTTATTTTTTATTTTCAAAGAAAAATCGATAATGGTTCTCCATTAAGTCATTTTCATAGTTTCTAGGTTGTATTATTATTTTATCTAAATACAAATTTTAAAATTTAACTATATATTCACTAAAAATAAAGAAGTGCATTAAATATAATATATTACCACTCACATACACATGCACGCGCGCACACAAATACACACACACACACACACACACACACACACACATATATATATATATATATATATATATATATATTAGTACTGTATATATTTCAGTATAAATTTTGTATAAGTTATTTTTAATATAATGTGTATATATTATATCATTTTTAATTTTGCCATGTATGGTTTTGATTTGGACGAAATTAAAATTCAGTGTATTTTTATCACAACTTTATATAGTTGAAAAAATACTAAAATTCACTAATAATTTGTGGATTTACAGTCAATTAACGCCTCAAAAAAATATGTTGTGAAATCCAAATCAGTAAAAAGTAATTAACAGTTTCAAAAACCCTTTCAAGACTAATAGAAAACCCTTTTCTGAATTTTCAGTTTATTTATTTATCTATTTATATTCGAATTTTTAGTTTATTTATTTTCCAGTTTATTTATTTATTTTCTGAATTTCAGTTTATTTATTTATTTTCTAAATTTTTAGTTTATTTAATTAAAGTGTAAAAAAAAGAATAAATAAATAGCTTATGAAAAAAAAAACTTTAAGTCAAGGCATTAAAATAATGTCAAATAGCTAGTGAAAGATTAGTAAAAGTAATCACAATACATTAACACTACCCTTTTAGTCTTTTACACCACATTTTTCAGCTTTCTTAGTTTCCGTGCCGACCACCAAATGGGAAGTTGATTGGTGAACAGAGGGAGTATTTTGGTGGAAAATTTAAATAGATAATAATAATCATTAGATAAAAAGGTTTTGTCAAGATCTTAGTCAATTATTTGATAAGCCTCAAACTATAAAAGGGTTTCATCTTCATTTTAATGCTGCTATCCTTATTTGAGCTATTTTATATAAAAATATAAGCAATTTATAGAATTTTATTTTCTAAATATAATATTCTAAAAATATAATTTTTTTACTATTTTAATTAAATAGGTATCACCGTGCATCGCACGGGAATAATACTAGTTCTTCTTAATACTCATGCCCAAAAGAAATAGGTCAAGATTAATGGGACAAAGGGAGTATAAAATATAGTATTATTTTTTATAAATTAAAAATCTAAAAATATTATACAAATTGGGGTGATTCTGTATTCCACCAAGAAAGGTAGTATATTTAATACAAATCATTATCATAATTGTTATTTACTTTATATAATCTCAATACACCATAATAAACAACATACTATTATATTTTATAGATATTTTAATGCATTATACCAAACATGATATTAATATAATTTATAACAAAAAATATATAAGTTAAACATATCACACTTTATCCTATACCACACGCCAGCTTTGACGAGCCGAGATGAACAGGCGGAATTTCTCTCTCTCTTGAACGCGTTTGAGAACAGAGATTTTGGTCATCCTTTCGGCGTCGGCGACGTCTTCTCCGGCGTGTCTGCCAGAGTCACGCGGACGGCCTCCTCCTTTCCGGTGCGGCGCGGACTCTTCTGCTTCTTTGAGATCCGGCGCGACTTGCAGATCCGGCAGTGTCACAGCCCACTATCCCAATGACGGGTTAACCGGGGTTATGACTTGGGGTGAACAATAAGAAATGGAAATGGACAATTACTTAACATTAAAGTATATGGAAATGTCACTCATAGATAAAATGCTAGGATCATATATGATTATTTGGATACTTATAACACATACACATAAATGAGAACTGATTAAGGTGGTTTACCCAATAACACGTGTCACAATTTCATAACATAAAGTTATCCTAATCAAAGTGTTTTGCAGCGGAAAACGTGTGAGATATACATATGAAGATGTATACTCAAGGTTACATTTCTTGAAATGTCAAAGGAACACCCGCTCAACATCATTCCATTCCATCAACTGCTCAACCTGCACATTTAGAAATACATGCAGGGCTGAGTATAAAAATACTCAGTGGGCATAGCCGAAAATACATTCATGCATACATATATAAATTGAACTGCCATAACAGTAACACACAGGGGTTTTCTTAAATGACCTGCGCTTACTAAAATATTTCTTTCATTTTCATAAAGTCGATCGGCCGATCATTTTCCTTCATATGATCCATATCTGTTCCTTTCTGTCACGCGCCGGGAAGGAGGCCTCCTTACCACGGACGCCAAGACCGGTCGCAAGCGACTCGCGGTCTCCATAAGTGTACACGTTAACCCTAGCTAGCGACCTTTGACTAGCATAGGATCCCAATTGGATTTCCTTCAAAGTTGGCGAACCAACACAGATAGGATACATATAAAAACATAAACATTTTTGGCAGTCAATCATTTCATAAACATTTCATTTCATTTCATAAACATTTCATATCATTTCATAAAGAGCCATTTATCATTTGAACTTTTCATAAAACTGAAATTAACAGTTAAAACATATCATGCATATATATTCGTATATGAGGCCTACGTCACGCAGGGGATCTCTATATACGTATAGTAAAAGTAATGCCCACCTGATTAGGCAAAGCCTGAAGATCATAATCACATATAAACCTGTCTTGGGAAAGCAGCGCTAATCCCCCTGGTTCACAAAGCCTACAAAAATTTTATTCTTAATAGGTCTCGTGAAGCTAACTTAAAGTCTTAGTGGGTGCACTTAACTACTATGATTCATCACGCCGGGTTTTCAAAAATTTAATGAATAAATAATTGAAAACTAAACTTCTTGAGTTAAGGACACCAACAATATCCTTACTCGATTTTCTTTAATAATTGGAATTATAATTAAAACCAATTAAATCATAAATACTTTTATTGCAAAATATAATGCAATTTCATGTCATGCTTAGCATATAATAAGTAATTTACTTAAAAATATGTACATAATAATAATTTAATATTATTATGCAAATTAATAAATAAATTAAACTATTTAATAGTTCAATTAATTAATATAAGTATAGTCCATTTAATAAAATAATGCAGTCCATTTAATAAAAAAAAATCAGCACAATCCAAGTAACAAGGCCCAGCTGTTTTAATTAAATAAACTGAGCCCAAATTACTAAATAAAAATCAGCCCAACCAGTTAAAAATAGAAATTCAGTCCAACATAAAAAAATAACCCGGCCCAACTCTCGGCCCAACACCCTAAGCCCAAACCTAGCCCATCATTAAATAAAAGAGACCCAACTGAATAATTAAAGAAAGGCCCATCTAAAATAAATTTGCAGCCCATCTTTAGCTCAAAATAATTAGGCAAAGCCCAAACCTTCCTTCTCTTTTAAAGAAATTACCCACACACACGAAACATATGAACACACACACAAAACACTCAGCGCCGCAGCAGGCACCCTCTCCCCCCTTTCTTCTTCTCCGGCGGCGGCAGCGTCGCCGCCTCCGCCGCCCAACCGCCGTCGCCCTCTTACTTCTCAACCCCTCCTATGTCTCTCTCTTTCTTCCTCTAAATTTCCGACGACAGCCACCACCACCATGGCCGCGACTCCGACCTCTCTCTCTTTCCTGCCGTGACCGGGCAGCAGCGGCACCGCCGCCGTGCCCTGCCTCCCTCCGCTGAACCCACAGCCGCCCATCTCTCTCCACCCCCTCTCTCTCCGGCCGACAGCAGCAGAAGCCGCCGTTGCCAATCCAGCCCCCTGTTCACAGATCTCTCTCTAACTCACAACCATGGTCAAGACTCACACACCCACAAATCGAGACGGTCACCGGGAACCATCTCCCTCGATCTACCTCTCTTTCCACCTCCGGCACCAACGACTCCTCGCCGCCGCTGTGCCTGTACTCCCTCATCTCTCACCGCCTCTGTCTCCCTCTCGGATTCAGGCTCGCCGAGCCCCTGCTCAACTCACCGTCTGCACTTTCCGGCAACCGCAGCGGTGCCACGGCCGCCGCCCTCTTCCCCTGCCTAAATCAGCCACCACCGCCGTCCGTCGACCCTCTCCGGACCCGGCTTACACACCCAACAAACATATAGCATTATTCTTCTTCTTCTCTTCTATTTACCAGTACAGTTTTTTTTAAAAGCATTTATGTAAATGTAAAACTTGTGAAAAGTTATTCCAAAAATTCATGTATGTTTTTCTTTAACATGGGCTGATTTAGTAAAATATACATAAGCTTATATATATATATATATATATATATACACACACACACACGAATATATGAACGATGAAAGCTTTCTGATAGATTAAAGCTTTCTGATAGATTTGTGGAACTAAAATATATCATGCCTGTGAAATTGTATGCTTATAGCTGGAATAAAAATCTGTGAAAAAGTAGTGGGGTAAAACCTTGAATCGGTGATTGTGGTGCTCTGAACTTGAACTCTATGTGCTCCTGTTTGACTGGTTGGCTGATGAAGTTATGAAGCTTCAACTCTCTCTTAAAAAAAATGAAAGTGTATTGGGTGATTGGTGTGAAGTGATGAATAACAAATTTGCTAAGTATAACTATGACGGATGAGCTTTGAGGGTGGGCATGACTGCCTGTACTTTGCAAAAAGGAGGGAGTAGGTGGTTGAGAGAGGGAGTAGGTGGGCGTGTGTTAGGTGAGGGAGAGAAGTAGGTGAGAATAAAATAAAATAAAATAAAAAGTCTTTCGGGTTGTACTATGAAAACTGTAATAATCGTTCAGTGTTTGCTTAAATAAATAGCTCGTGTAGATGCTAAATGCTCAATTTAAATAAATATGAAATGCATAAGAATTTAAATGACTGACTTTTACAAAAAGGATTTTGCAAATCGTTTGTTGGAATTAAAATAAATTCATTTTCTTTATATCCGGCGTGAATCATCTTACTTCTAAATTTCGAAAATAAATTCTAAATTTAACTCAGGGAAACGGGGTATTACATTCCTCCCTCCTTATAAAAATTCCGTCCTCGGAATTGCATATCTGGTATTCTATCTTGTGATACTAGTCATTCGTTTCATTCATCTCTTTTGTGGCCTTTTCCATCCTGTGATGGTTCCACTACATGACGAGAACAATATTATTGCCTCGTAAAACTTGAATCTTGCGATCAAGTATCTGGACTGATTTCTCTTCACAACTTAGGTCCTGACTAGGACTACTTTATCTTGTTTAATCACATGCTTTCTTAATTGCGAGATGCTATACGTATTGTATACATTCACAATGCTTGGTGGCAGAGCCAATTTATAGGCTACAAAGGCCTAACTTATTTAGGATCTCAAAAGGTCCTATATAACTTTCTGAAACGTATAACTCCCTTTGAGGGAGAGACTTTGAGAAAAACTCGATCCCCCAACATTAAATTCTAACTCCGATCGGCGTTTATCGGCGTAAGACTTTTGCCTATCTTGAACTTCTTTAATTCTTTACTTGATGTGGTCGACTTTCTCAATCATCTGCTGGACTAGTTCAGGACCTAACAACATTCTTTCACCCACTTCCTCTTAGTAAAGTGGTGAACTACCTTAATTGTTTCTTTCGTCCTAAGTCACCTTCTCAGATTTGACTAGGGAATTCTAACATCAAACTTTTCTCATCATCTTGGTAACTTTCACTTAAAGATTAATGGCACTCCTGTCATGTAAATTCATTTTCTCATTTCCAAATGATTATTTAATGGGGTTTCTAAGTTTCCATTGTGGTGGCGTTCCAACTTTATTCTTGCTGTAGCTTCTGGCACTTTAGCCAAAGCATTCACTCTCTTAGCTTGAGCCTACTAGCCTTGGGGTTGGGTTATACCTTAAGTTTAGTTCTAGTGCTTTCCTTCCATTTCCTTTTTCTTTACCTCCATCTTGAGGTGGTGTACATATCTTGTTTGTGCGTGAACTTTTTCCTTCTCCAATTTGTTGTAGTGACTCGGTGGTGAGAATCTCGTTCATTGCTTGTTCCTTCATAATATCTCCCTAGTTTACTAGGGAAATTGAAAATCTCATGTCGCGATTCATTTACGAACTCCTTTACGCATTTCTCATTATTCATTTATAAATGACTTAAATAAGCATTTTAAACTCCATTAAAAAGGAATTGATTTAAAACATTTTAATCCTTTTAAAATCCATACTCATAAAGCCTTAACTCATGCTCTATCTCATATTCTATCTCTTTACTCATCTCTATATAAACTCTCCACTCATCTCAAATCCTTAAGTTCAAGGATAAGTTTCAAGAAAATCATGGTACTAAGTCTCGATTTATCTCTCATATAAGGCTCGTCCAATCTCATTCAACACATAGACAACACAATCACATAAGGCATATAAGAAAACACAATCAAACATTATCAAAACATGCTCTGTTTTTACACTGACTCAACTTCAAAATCTATCCTGTTCTTACTTCGACACCTCCTGGACTCGAGTCTCATACCAAAAGAAAGGTCTTCGAGTCTATTTTCATATAAAAAAAAAAATAGAGTCAAAAACTCCAAGTATTGTAGGAGATATGACTGTTTTACTACAGTTTACCATATTCGGCAGTTTTGAGCAATCGAAAACTTGGATTTTTGAAAAATAGTAAATGTTGTCAAACTGAGCTCAAATTTTGTGGATATCTAGCTAACACAATAAGGTTAATACCATAAAATTTTGGAAAGCTAGATCACACAGGAAGCTACTGAAATGAATGACTCTTTCCCCTGCTCTCTGAAACTCTCGGTAGTAATGTGCAGTTTCGGTTTTGTATTTTATAAAAATAGTAAACGAAGTCCAAATGACCTGAAATTTTACCGATGTTCTCAAGACTCATGTAGAGACTTGGTATAAAATTTTCAAAGCTTTTTGACATTGAAAAACCGTCGATCACAGTAGGTCAGTAGGCCTACGAAATTCACCAAAATCTCATCTCAAACTCTTAAAATACTCAACTCAACATTCCTTTAAGGAAACTCATCAAAGCTCATTTTAAACACATATAACACTCACAAACATTCAAGCACAATATAATGCTCATCATACTCAAATCTTGACTCTCTTCTTACATCATAACCTCAAATCTCTAGTAAAACGTTTCAATGAACGCATCATTAAAATTCTCTTCTCATTTTCATGATCAAAATTACTCAAATACTCAAACACGATCTCATTCATCATATAAATCATTATACACATATAGATTCCCTTTTATCATGTACTAAACTCTAATGAAACTACATGTATCATCATAAAACTCTTAATAAAACATGACAAACTTTCACATAATGGTCATAAAGCAATTAGACCTCATTTTATCAATCATCGACTTCTCAAAATGTGAAAACTCAAAAACTCATACAAACTAAACTAAGTCAAAAAAAAAAAAAAAAAAAATTCTTAGCCAACAAAAGACTTACTCAAACATAATTATACACTAATATCATGCTCAAATACATATATCTTAAGCCAAAATAACTTAAATAACACATAGGCAAAAAGTCCTAATTTTTATTAAACTAAACTCTTTTGAAAATATCACTAATCATGTATAACCTATTGATCAAATCATAGTTCTAACATCCTAGGTTACCAATTAGCACAAATCAATATCATAAAACAAGATCACATATAGATACATATGTATGTCATCTTCTTCCTCAAACTAACACTTTTCATTTTTCATTTCTCAACCTCAAGCTTCAATCTCATCCATCATTAATCATCTAGATCATCTCATAAACTCAAATCCATCATCAATACATCAATTGATTCATAGGATCTCAACATCCCAATTTTAGGTAAACTAACCTAATAGAAAAATCTATATCTCATGGCTAATCATGAAGATATTCATATATATTAACTCAATAATCATCAATCATCATATAACTCAAGCCAATTCAAGAAAACAAACAACAAATTTCGTAGGGTTTCAAGCCCCTAATTTTCGAAAATTTCATAGAAATAAGTTGGGTGATTTTCTTGCTCAATCATGATCATATACTCACATATAACATCATACAATCTTGATCTATAAAAATAAGAATCACTTACCCAAGATTAAACAAAGATCAAAGTTTTCCTTTCTCACTCTTCAAACCAAACCCTACGGTCCTCTTGAAATCTTCAAGAATTGAAAGGTGTTTATGTTGATTTGGTGGAGGATTTGATCTTGATGTGAACTTGGAAGCTTTGGTGATTCATCTATGGTGATCTTTTGGAGCAAAATCGGAAGAGAGGGAGAGAAATTGAGAGTGGCCGAATGGTGAAGAAAATGAGGGAAATGAAGTGAATTTGTCTTGCTTAGGAAGGATGATTGGAGACCAAACACTATTCACCATTTAATACTTGTCCCCCCCTATACACTAATCCCTTCCCTTCATCTTCATACCACACGTCCACTTCAAGTAAGGCTAAGGAAATTAATCACATGCTTATTAGATTAAAATAATCATGTGTGTGTAAGGTTGTGTAATCTAGAATAAATCATGTATTAAGCTACATTAACAAAATCATAAAAGACTAATTACTAATTAATGCAATGCTATAACACAAAACTATTGTGACCAATATTTAAAATAAATATGGCACTAATATTAGTGCACTCACTCAATTATAATATTTCTCATCATAGGAAAAATAATTTGAAAATATTTTGTTTGGAAAAATTTTCATAAACCGACATTCTTTGATTTCTCGGTAAAAATAAATTGCACTTGCTTTGAAAACTTAATTAAAATTCCAAGTGCTAAGGTTATCAAATAAAAATCATAATAACTTGCTCACAATGACATACGTAACAAAACTCACATAATCAATCAGTCACGTAATTTCACATAATATCACGTCAAAGCAGTCGGCAAACACAGACAAACTAGACGTCTCTCCGACCGATTTTTTTTTTTTATCAAGGTTTTTCACTCTTTCTTTCTCGACTCTATTTCCAACTCATTATTCCTATTTTCTTAATAGGACAGTCAATCTCTCTGACATCTCAGTATTCTCAATAGTGTTAAGACACTATCTCACAACATAGGGAAAAGTACGGGGTGTTACATGTACTATCAAATTTAGATAAAATTCATGACTTCATGCATAATTTAAAATTCATGTGGCTCATATAAATACACTTAACTCATCAATTAAAACTTATGCACCACATTTATAAAAATTTTCCTTTAACTAAGCACATTAAAACACATATATAATGATTAAATCACATCAGATAAATCAAACCAGTTTTTATTATAAATGGATGCCGAATCCTAATTATTAATAATTAAGCCCTTAATCAGGGATTAAAAGTCGGGGTATGACATACTATCCACTTTAAAAGAAGTTTCGTCACGAAATTTGTACCACAGAAAATAATTCTGGGTACTTCTCATTCATGCTAGAATCGAGTTCCCACATCGCCTTTTCTTGATCATAGTGCTTCCAAAGAACTATTACTAAGGGTATCGACTTATTCCTTAGTACTTTAACTTTCCGATCTAGAATAGATTCGGGTCTCTCCTCATATCAATTGGATTCCTAATTCCAATTTATATACACGAGATTTACTTGAGAATAAGTTCCCTCGTCCTTTTTCGGCGGTTCATTACTCCTACCTCATTCCTAGGGCTCATCTACGGAGTATCCTATTTTCCAAAGACCAAAATGGTCATCAATCCATTTCTTGTTACCTATCACATGCATAACACTTTCTTATGAATCTATCTTAAAACTATCATAGACCAATTAACTTAAGTCCTCGTACTCGAACACTATATTACGGTCTTTGCTTGAACTCTGAATTTCTATCATAATGAGTGGTCGATATCATTTATAGGACAAAGACTAATAATTTCAACTAATTACAATGAGAAACAAATATACGAAGCCATAATTTGGGTAGTATACTACATCGGTAGACTAACACTTCTTGGTCTTATCAAACAAGGGAATCTATTATGACAACTCACGAGTTGCAAGGCTCAAACTCAACACAACATCAAAGCAAGGTGTTGTAGAAATTGTTCAAGAGAATCAAAAGAATGACCAGAGGGTATGAAATGATTAACTACTAGGTCGAACAAAATGACCTCGAGTATGAACCCATCTGGCTTTTCAACCGAAAGTTGAAACACATGGGTTTTCAACCCAAAAGACGTCTACTGAGATTTGGATCATGTGGACTGGCCAGGTCCAACATCATCACCTCCCAGTCACACGAGAAACATCGTCCCGAACTTGAAGAGCCATGAACATACTATACATAACAAAGCATAAGTTCATCATGACAACTAAACTTATCTTAAGGTTCCTTATCCTATTGATCTCAAACCCCAAACCTCTCTTAAGACATATACACACAGACATACGTACACAGGCAAAACACTCTTAAAATCTATCGTGTAGCAAAAGTCGATTCGATGTTCCGTCGCACTTGAACATTCGAACGTAGAGACTATGGTTCAACCTTTGATGCAACGTTTACCTTGAATTCGTCTCGTATTTTCATTCTGTGCTTTTCCTTTACCTCGTACATATCTTTTCATTCCTCTTTGTAGTTCAAAAGAACCATCATTTTCTTAAGGGAGCTGAAATGCTCTAAGTTCTCTTTCATTCTTCTACATCATCACCTTAAGAATCTAGATTGTAGAGATATCCTACTAATCTAGTAGTCTATGTTCTTTTAAAATTGTGATCATGCAACTTATAGCAACCTATGTTCTCCGGGAAAACATATGTCAATTTTTCTATCATTCGTCTGATCATAACATCATAGATTGCGAAAATATGCCATGAAAGGCAAAACATTCAACATTTCATCATAACCTGCTCTTCACATAAACATATTCATGAAGCATTTTAGAACATTAACATCTTTAAAACGTTGAAACTGCAGTTACCTTCTTTCCTTGATTGAGCACGATGCAATGGAGTGTTGAGCGGTGCCATATGAACCCGTATAAGTCTAAAGAATCAAACTAGACTCGACTCTTTAGAATAAGGTTTCTAGGGCCAGAGCGAACGAACCGCTCTGATACCACTCTGTCACAGCCCACTATCCCAATGACGGGTTAACCGGGGTTATGACTTGGGGTGAACAATAAGAAATGGAAATGGACAATTACTTAACATTAAAGTATATGGAAATGTCACTCATAGATAAAATGCTAGGATCATATATGATTATTTGGATACTTATAACACATACACATAAATGAGAACTGATTAAGGTGGTTTACCCAATAACACGTGTCACAATTTCATAACATAAAGTTATCCTAATCAAAGTGTTTTGCAGCGGAAAACGTGTGAGATATACATATGAAGATGTATACTCAAGGTTACATTTCTTGAAATGTCAAAGGAACACCCGCTCAACATCATTCCATTCCATCAACTGCTCAACCTGCACATTTAGAAATACATGCAGGGCTGAGTATAAAAATACTCAGTGGGCATAGCCGAAAATACATTCATGCATACATATATAAATTGAACTGCCATAACAGTAACACACAGGGGTTTTCTTAAATGACCTGCGCTTACTAAAATATTTCTTTCATTTTCATAAAGTCGATCGGCCGATCATTTTCCTTCATATGATCCATATCTGTTCCTTTCTGTCACGCGCCGGGAAGGAGGCCTCCTTACCACGGACGCCAAGACCGGTCGCAAGCGACTCGCGGTCTCCATAAGTGTACACGTTAACCCTAGCTAGCGACCTTTGACTAGCATAGGATCCCAATTGGATTTCCTTCAAAGTTGGCGAACCAACACAGATAGGATACATATAAAAACATAAACATTTTTGGCAGTCAATCATTTCATAAACATTTCATTTCATTTCATAAACATTTCATATCATTTCATAAAGAGCCATTTATCATTTGAACTTTTCATAAAACTGAAATTAACAGTTAAAACATATCATGCATATATATTCGTATATGAGGCCTACGTCACGCAGGGGATCTCTATATACGTATAGTAAAAGTAATGCCCACCTGATTAGGCAAAGCCTGAAGATCATAATCACATATAAACCTGTCTTGGGAAAGCAGCGCTAATCCCCCTGGTTCACAAAGCCTACAAAAATTTTATTCTTAATAGGTCTCGTGAAGCTAACTTAAAGTCTTAGTGGGTGCACTTAACTACTATGATTCATCACGCCGGGTTTTCAAAAATTTAATGAATAAATAATTGAAAACTAAACTTCTTGAGTTAAGGACACCAACAATATCCTTACTCGATTTTCTTTAATAATTGGAATTATAATTAAAACCAATTAAATCATAAATACTTTTATTGCAAAATATAATGCAATTTCATGTCATGCTTAGCATATAATAAGTAATTTACTTAAAAATATGTACATAATAATAATTTAATATTATTATGCAAATTAATAAATAAATTAAACTATTTAATAGTTCAATTAATTAATATAAGTATAGTCCATTTAATAAAATAATGCAGTCCATTTAATAAAAAAAAATCAGCACAATCCAAGTAACAAGGCCCAGCTGTTTTAATTAAATAAACTGAGCCCAAATTACTAAATAAAAATCAGCCCAACCAGTTAAAAATAGAAATTCAGTCCAACATAAAAAAATAACCCGGCCCAACTCTCGGCCCAACACCCTAAGCCCAAACCTAGCCCATCATTAAATAAAAGAGACCCAACTGAATAATTAAAGAAAGGCCCATCTAAAATAAATTTGCAGCCCATCTTTAGCTCAAAATAATTAGGCAAAGCCCAAACCTTCCTTCTCTTTTAAAGAAATTACCCACACACACGAAACATATGAACACACACACAAAACACTCAGCGCCGCAGCAGGCACCCTCTCCCCCCTTTCTTCTTCTCCGGCGGCGGCAGCGTCGCCGCCTCCGCCGCCCAACCGCCGTCGCCCTCTTACTTCTCAACCCCTCCTATGTCTCTCTCTTTCTTCCTCTAAATTTCCGACGACAGCCACCACCACCATGGCCGCGACTCCGACCTCTCTCTCTTTCCTGCCGTGACCGGGCAGCAGCGGCACCGCCGCCGTGCCCTGCCTCCCTCCGCTGAACCCACAGCCGCCCATCTCTCTCCACCCCCTCTCTCTCCGGCCGACAGCAGCAGAAGCCGCCGTTGCCAATCCAGCCCCCTGTTCACAGATCTCTCTCTAACTCACAACCATGGTCAAGACTCACACACCCACAAATCGAGACGGTCACCGGGAACCATCTCCCTCGATCTACCTCTCTTTCCACCTCCGGCACCAACGACTCCTCGCCGCCGCTGTGCCTGTACTCCCTCATCTCTCACCGCCTCTGTCTCCCTCTCGGATTCAGGCTCGCCGAGCCCCTGCTCAACTCACCGTCTGCACTTTCCGGCAACCGCAGCGGTGCCACGGCCGCCGCCCTCTTCCCCTGCCTAAATCAGCCACCACCGCCGTCCGTCGACCCTCTCCGGACCCGGCTTACACACCCAACAAACATATAGCATTATTCTTCTTCTTCTCTTCTATTTACCAGTACAGTTTTTTTTAAAAGCATTTATGTAAATGTAAAACTTGTGAAAAGTTATTCCAAAAATTCATGTATGTTTTTCTTTAACATGGGCTGATTTAGTAAAATATACATAAGCTTATATATATATATATATATATATACACACACACGAATATATGAACGATGAAAGCTTTCTGATAGATTAAAGCTTTCTGATAGATTTGTGGAACTAAAATATATCATGCCTGTGAAATTGTATGCTTATAGCTGGAATAAAAATCTGTGAAAAAGTAGTGGGGTAAAACCTTGAATCGGTGATTGTGGTGCTCTGAACTTGAACTCTATGTGCTCCTGTTTGACTGGTTGGCTGATGAAGTTATGAAGCTTCAACTCTCTCTTAAAAAAAATGAAAGTGTATTGGGTGATTGGTGTGAAGTGATGAATAACAAATTTGCTAAGTATAACTATGACGGATGAGCTTTGAGGGTGGGCATGACTGCCTGTACTTTGCAAAAAGGAGGGAGTAGGTGGTTGAGAGAGGGAGTAGGTGGGCGTGTGTTAGGTGAGGGAGAGAAGTAGGTGAGAATAAAATAAAATAAAATAAAAAGTCTTTCGGGTTGTACTATGAAAACTGTAATAATCGTTCAGTGTTTGCTTAAATAAATAGCTCGTGTAGATGCTAAATGCTCAATTTAAATAAATATGAAATGCATAAGAATTTAAATGACTGACTTTTACAAAAAGGATTTTGCAAATCGTTTGTTGGAATTAAAATAAATTCATTTTCTTTATATCCGGCGTGAATCATCTTACTTCTAAATTTCGAAAATAAATTCTAAATTTAACTCAGGGAAACGGGGTATTACAGGCAGATCCGGCAGAACGAGCAGCAGCGGCGACCGGCAGCGCGGCGACTTGCAGTCCAGCAGCAGCGGCGACCGGCGATCCAGCTGCAGCAGCGACCTGCAGAGCGGCGAGCAGCAGCCCAGCCACAGCGGCGTCTTGCAGCGCGGCGACCGGCAGATCCAGCAGCAGCGGCGACTTGCAGAGCGGCGACCGGTGCAGAGCAGCAGCGCGGGGAGCGGTGCTCCAGCAGCACCAGCGCGGCGAACCCGGCGTTGACTTCGACACCACCCCGACGCTGCTCGCTGCAGCCCTCTGTTCTGCGCGGCACCGGCTACCCACAAGCCCGGCGACCGGCGTCCCCTTGGCAGCAGTCAACCAACAGGCGGTGGCTGCGTTTCTGGTGGCCGGATCCGACAGCGTGGTGGACCGATCTGGTGGCTAGCCCAAAAACAGCACACCAGCTGTTTGACAAAAAGCACCAAAGTTGCTATGCGTTGCTCCCTTGTTTAGCTGCTGTCTGTTTGCTTTTTTGGCTCTTGCTGCAGGAGTTTTTTGGTACCACATGACTTCTCCGGGAGGTCTGAATCTCCCAATAGTTTCGAACAATTTTGCCTGCAATAATTCCCCGATGAATGAATACACAAAGACTGGTGCGGGCTTGGCTGGCGGTAACGGAGCAGATTCTGCTTTTGTGGAGGAACGAGAAGTTGCTATACCCAACGCCACAGCTATCTCAAACCCTAATGATTCGGATGTAGGGGGCTGATAACATGCCCAAATCCAAATCATATGCTGATATCACGATGAACAGGCCACCGAGACGTCCCGACCTACCTGCTCATCGGTTTCACTCATTACGTCCCACCAAAGAGGGAGAGCAGTTCTCCTTAAAAGTTCCACAGCACCTATATGCGCAAGAAGTCAGTAAGGAATTCTCTCATGCTATTATTGGTCGTCTTTTCCTTCGTAAAGGAGACAAACCTCAACCTGCATTGCTTCTCAAGGCAGAACTTCACAAAATTTGGAAATTAGAATCTGAGTGGCAACTTATTCCTCTTGGGAAAGGGTATTATACGCTGGTTTTCCGGACTCCTGAAGACAAAACTCGTGCTAAAGCCAAGCCGGTCTGGGAATTATCTTGTGGTCATGTACGTCTTCGAGAATGGTCCAAACACTTTGATCCATTTAAAGAGAATTCTTCCATGGCGAATGTATGGGTGAGGATACATTATTTGCCAATTGAGTATTGGCATCCTGAGATTCTAGCCGGGATTGGGCGGTACATTGGTCATCCTATTAAAATTGACGGAGCCTCGGCCCGTCGTGATTTTGGGCAGTTCGCGCGTCTTCTTATTGAGTTAGATATGTCCAAATCCTTTCCTACTACTCTCTTAATTGATAACGATTCTTTTTCGTTCTATGTTGAATTCACGTATGAGAATTTACCTTTCTATTGCTCAAAATGTAAACTTACAGGACATCCCATCGAAAAGTGTCGGAAAATCTCCGTTAAGAAGACGGTTGTGGAAGAGGATGTTCAAGATAGAAGTCAAATGCCTTTGGTTAAAAATGGGAAACAGTGGAAACCTATCTCTGGTGATGCTAGAGACGAGAGAGAGCATGAGCAGGAGACAGCCAAGGGAGATAGGCCGGTTGAGGTGGGTTCGAGAAGCGACATACAGGTTTCCGCAGCTCGTTCGGACCCGGGATGTTACTCACTTCAGAAAAATGATCACCATAAACAGTTAAGCTTGCCGGTTTCGGCGTCGAACAACAGTTTTGCCCTGTTGGCTAACGAAGGCACTGAATTGCTTGAAGAACCGGAGCAGCAGCGGCGGGTACCTCTTTCTAGGGGTAAATCTTTGGATGATTCCAATTCTGCTGAACACTACGGCCCTGATAGGTTGGCCGACTGTCTAAAACCTTGTAAAAACTCGGTGTTTGATCAGCCAGTCAACATTTCTGCTATCAATGATGGACATATCTCGGAGGAGGTTTCGGATGAGGATGAAGAAGTGAACTATGACAGCAGTGGGAAGTACGTTTCCACAACGGATGATATTGCTGTTAATAATGCCTTGAAAGCTCAAAGACTTGAGCAGATTTTGGCGATAGCTAAAGCGCCCATGCCAGAAACAGTTGCTCCTGCTAAGCGACGAGGAAGACCATCCAAACAGGACCAAGCTGCTAGGGCAGCGGAGAACACAGCAAACAGGCCAGCGGACACAAGCATTAAAAGTAGACTTCGTAACACGGGGGATACGTCGCGTACTTTTGTGATTGATACAAGTAATAGAGACAGCGCTCTAGCCATGGAGAGCGTCGCCAAAGAAAGCTGGGCGGAAGAGGTTGAAAGAAGCGGAGCTGCCTCCGCTAACATAAAT
This sequence comes from Salvia miltiorrhiza, assembly GCF_028751815.1. NCBI lineage: Eukaryota > Viridiplantae > Streptophyta > Magnoliopsida > Lamiales > Lamiaceae > Salvia > Salvia miltiorrhiza. The sequence continues at coordinate 54,020,011 of NC_080387.1, forward strand.
TAATTCTGATGAATATTATTGCATGGAATGTCCGTGGTTTAACGGATGAATCCAAACGTCTGCTGAAGGAGCATTGTAATTCTTTTAGCCCGGTGGTGTTGGGCATTCTTGAACCGAAACGGGCGTTTCGGAAAGTTAGACAGAGTTACTGGCATTCGTTGAATCTTGTCCCGGTGCATCAAAACTGCCGGTCTCCTCGCTGTTCAAATATTTGGGTTTTTGTTCACTCTTCTGTTGTTACTAATGTTTTGTTCTCTTCTGATCAGGTGGTTGTGGTGGACTGCCTGTGGCATAGTTATGATTTTCGTATTGCTTTTGTTCATGGTTCGAATGACCAAAATGACCGCTGTGATCTCTGGCATGATCTTCTTCGTTTCGTTTCTGGAAAAATGGTTTTCATGGGCGATTTTAATGCGGTGAAAGGTGCTCATGAGCGTCTGAGTTTAGCTTCGCCACATAGAGGTTCTTGTGAGGAGTTTTGTAATTTTATTGATGACTCTGGCTTTATTGAATCCCCTACGGAGGGGCTTCGATTCACTTGGTCGGGACGTAGATTTTTACCACACCATGTGGAATCTGTTTTAGATCGTGCTTTGTTTTCGCAGGGTTTTGCTGATCTTTGGTCGTCGTTGGTTACTGCTGTCCTGCCTCGCCTCACTTCGGATCACTCTCCGTTGGTGTTGCAATGCAAATTGACAAACCCTTCTGGTCGGAGGCCTTTCCGTTTTCTTAATATGTGGACCTTGCATCCGACCTTTCAGGAGCTGGTGGCGACATCTTGGAGGGAGACTGTCAGCACACGCTGCCCGATTTTATGTGTTATGTTGAAATTGAAAAGGCTTCGTAAGGAGATTGGGGTTTGGAATAAAGAGGTTTTTGGCAATGTGGATTCCTCCATTTCTTCTCTCATGAAACAGCTTGAGACTACTCAGGGGAAGATTTCTGCTTCTGGATATACGAACGATCTCTTTGATGAGGAGGTTAGTCTTCAGGCAAAGCTAAATGTATCGTTGACACATAAGAACTGTTTGCTTCAGCAAAAAAGCCGTGCGAACTGGCTTCGGGATGGAGACAGGAATACTGAGTTTTTTCACCGTTTGACCAAGTTCAAGAAACGGAATGCGCCTTTCACTCGCCTCAAGATTGATGGTAGAGAGACTTATGATGCCACTATTATTGAGAATCATATTATTGACCACTTTACGTCTCTTTTCGCTGATGATGGTCGACCTTCTGGAGATCAGTTAGAGATTGATGCGCTTTTTCAGTCGGGGGTGTCTGATGATCAGAATGCGCGGTTGGTGAGTATACCCGATGAGAGTGAAATTGCGGCGACGGTTTTTAATATGGATGCTTCAAGTGCTCCTGGCCCTGATGGTTTCTCTGGTAACTTCTTTCAAAGTTGCTGGGATGTGATTAAAGCGGATGTCATTGCGGCTGTTCAGAATTTCTTTCGCCATTCTTATTTACCTTCTGGGTGTAATTCCAGTACGATGATTTTGATTCCCAAGAAGGATTCAGTTGACACTGTTGCTGATCTTCGACCGATTGTCCTTTCGAATTTCTTATTCAAGATTATCTCGAAGATTCTTGCCTCTCGTCTTGGCGTGGTGGCTGCGTCTCATGTTTCTGACAATCAATTCGGCTTTATTAGCGGGCATAATATTCATGATTGCATCATGCTCAGCTCGGAAGGTTTCAACTGTATGAAACGCACGGACAGGGGACGTAATATGGCTTGTAAAGTTGACATCCGGAAAGCCTTTGATACTATTCGATGGGATTTTATCTTGCAAGTTTTGCGAGCTAATCACTATCATGAGAAATTCATTTACTGGATTTCAATTATTTTCAGCTCGGCGAGGCTCTCTATTCTCTATAATGGTCAGCTGCGGGGATATTTTGCTTGTTCTCGCGGAGTGCGTCAGGGAGATCCCCTTTCTCCGATTCTCTTTGGAATTGCGGAGGATATCTTGAGTCGGCTTTTTAGCAGCTGCGTTGATTCTGGGCATCTAGAACCTATGCGCTATAGTCGAACTTTTCAGTTCCCTACTCACTTGTTCTATGCGGATGACGTTATGATCTTTTGTAAAGCTACGGTTCGGAATGCTAGAAAAATTCATCAGATCTTTTCGTACTACGACTCTCTTTCGGGTCAGCAGTGTAGTCTGGAGAAGTCTTGCATTTACTTTGGTTCGGGAGTTCTCAATGACAGGAAAAGTGCTATTCATCGTGAGCTCAGTTTCACTACCGGGAACCTTCCTTTCAATTACTTGGGAGTTCCGATTTTCGTTGGGCGTCCGAGAGCTTCTTTCTTTCAGGCAATTCATGATAGGATTGTCCAGAAGTTTGCTCGATGGAAAGGTCGTCATCTTTCTATGGCTGGGAGGCTTTGTTTAGTCAAGTCGGTTATTCAGAGTTCGATTGTTCACTCCATGATGGTTTACAAATGGCCAAAATCGTTACTGCACTCCCTTGACAGGAAATGTCGTAATTTCGTTTGGTCGGGAAATATTGATAAACGGCCCAGCTGTGCTGTTAGTTGGGGTAGAGTCTGCTCCCCCTTGAAAGAAGGCGGCCTCGGCATTAGATCTTTTACGTTAATGAACAAATCTTATTTGATGAAGCTGGCTTGGAAGTTAATTCAGGGAACTGTTTGGGCGCATTCCATTCTGAGATCGAGATATCTAAACAATTTTGGGGTTGCAAAGGATTCGGTGTCGAACTCTTCTGTTTGGATTGGGATGAAAGAAGAAGTCAATCAGTTGGTGGATGATTCTTATGTTTGTATTGACCGTGGTGAGCATACTTACTTTTGGCGGGATGATTGGCTTGGGTACAAGCTTGTGGATAAACTTAAAATTCCGATATATATGCATGATTTTCTGAGCTTCTCGGTTAGTGATTATTTTTATGATGGTGTTTGGCATTTCACGACATCCTTTGTTTCTCGTTTTCCTGATATTGTGGATGATATTCTGCGTATTCCGATGGGCGGCCAGAGGGATACGAGATATTGGAAACAATCGGTTAGGGGTGAGGTTTCGGCCTCTTTGGCTTTTTCTAATATTTGCCATCGTTTTCCTGCTGTTAGCTGGGGCAAATGGATCTGGGAGGACTTTATTCCGATGAGGCGATCTATTCTCTGTTGGCGTGTCCTCCATGGGCGCTTGCCTACTTTTGATGTTCTGATCCGGCAAGGGTTAATTGCGCCCAATGCTTGTTCTTTGTGTCTCCAAGATAGTGAGACGATTTCGCATGTGCTTTGGGAGTGCTCGTGTGTTCGCCCTATTTGGACTGATTTTTTAGGTTGGTTTGGTAAAGAGAATCTCTTGGGGTGCATGGATATTCATTCCTTCCTAGTTCTGGCTTGGAATCTCTCTTGGAGTTCCCAAATTGGTTCCTTTTGGAAGGCGGGAATTATCACTCTGATGTGGCGTATCTGGTCGGGACGCAATGCGCTTATTTTTGAGGATTTGTGCTTTGATAGACGTGCGGTTTTGGCCTTTGTCAAGGCTTACTTTATGGAGATTGATGGGGTTTTCCGGAAGTTGGGTAATATTTCTAATTCTTGGGCTGACTATTCGATCACCCGTGCGATTGGGGTGAGGAGCCGTGCTGCTCCTCCCCCCTGTATGGTGGAGGTTCACTGGTGGCCTCCCGTTGGTCAATGGATTAAAGTTAATACAGATGGCTCGGCGGCGGGAGCTCCTGGAGTTATTGCTGCGGGTGGGGTTTTTCGAGACAAGTGGTCTCATGTCCGAGGTTGTTTTCATTTTAAAGGCGGCAACGGCTTTGCTTTCGAGGCGGAATTGTTGGCTGTGATCTATGCTATTCACATTGCTCATACCCGAGGCTGGCGGCATCTGTGGGTTGAGGCTGACTCTATGTATGTGGTTCACCTTTTGTACTCTCGCTCGAGTGATGTTCCTTGGAGATTTAGGGCGTTTTGGCAGCATACTCTTCGCCTGCTTCGGGATTTTTCTTTGATGGTCTCGCATATTTACCGTGAGGGTAATCAACCGGCAGATATTATGGCCAATGATGATCGGCAGGAAGGCTGGTGGCCTTTTGCGATTGAGGAGATTAGGATTGCGGTTGCAAGGGATATGTCGACGCATAGTCATATCCGTATGGTTATATAAGCAGGTTCGTTGGTTCCCTTAGGCTTTGGTTGGGTTGTTTTCTTTAGTTGTTGGTCTCCTGTTTTCTTTCTTGGTTCTTCTTCTTCCGGTTTTCTTGAGCCGAGCTTCTTAGGGGTGATGGTTAGGCCGGAACTCCTGAAGTTGTCTCTTCCCGCTCCTGAACCGAATGTGAGTCTTTCACGAGTACTCTTTTTCCTTCTAAGGTCTCTTCTTCTTAGAAGGTTTTAATGAGGCTCGGTCTTTTGTTTGCTCTCTTTTGCGCTTTCTTGGATGTTTTGTACTCTTTTTCTTTTCCATTAATACAAGCCTTATTCTCATCCTATACCACACGCCAAAGATATAAGTGCACTTTCATTTCATCATTTTGAGCTTAAATAAAAATAAAAACTAAAAAAACTTGAACATTGTCTGGGACTTTAATGAAAATGGTCGCGTTTGTTTCTCAAACATGCTAAATTTGTGAGTAACCACATGTAATGTAACATGCAAGTGTCATGCATGTACACCATCATCATACATTTATCGATATTATGTAAAGTATAATGTTATACATGATGGATTTCATTATTTAATGCGCATGTGAAATGCAAAATATAATGTACACAATATATCCAATTTAGAATGTTGGGACAACTAATGATGGCATTAGCAATCCAAGGAAACACTAATTATAATTTGAGCTATGATTTTATTTTTATTTTTAAATACAAAATATATAGTGATAAAACTACATTGCACGTAAATGGAATTGAACCGTGTCGGACCTTTACGCACATAAAGGTGGAAAAATAACCATTAAGTACGTGGGGTAAAAACTACACCGTATGCAGACGAAATTGAACCTAATACCTCTTACAAAATATAGAATCCAATACCCTTTATAAAATAAAATTTTTTAATGTCTCAACTTTATTACTTGAGCTATACCTCATTGGCAATTTGAGCTATGAATCAATCCCATAATCTTTCGATATTCACAAATCTCCAGTCATGCATATCATATAATCATGACGGAACACAAACTCATTCACTTCTTTCAGTTGTGCTATGATACGATCCATATCAATGGTGGAGCAATTCGAGTAGCTCAAACTCCAGAAATCAAGAGAGAAGAGAGAGATTTGATAAACATCAACCAAAATATTTGTTCCATGATGAGTAGCTTAGAGATTACAATATTTATAGGCTGAGCATAATTGGGCTGGCGTATCATACCCTACTCCTTCACAATCACCTTGTCCTCAAGGTGAAGCTGCGCAAAATGGTGATGGGAATACATGATTTGGCCCACTAATTGCAAAAATGAAACTAAATAGTGCTGAAGTAACAACTACCCGCCACTTGCTTGATAAAAGCTCCGACTGGAAATTAGCTAAAAGATTGATAAAGCTATGCTCACCAAGTGCTCGCCAAAAGTCCCAGCTAAAAACCTGCACAAAAATAATCCAAACAAAACTCAAAAACTGATACGACATGGTATGGGATCGACTTGGTATTCCCAAGAGATCCGGCGGCGGTTCACTGCATAGCTGAACTTCTTCACTGGCGAAAACACCCATGAGAAGGTTAAAGCTAGAGACGACGCCCCCGGTTAGAACATCCGCAATAGCAACATATATGGATCCAAGAGCAACGGCCACAATCTCGCCCTTAGAGCCAGCGAGCAACCAAAATCGGCTGCCAAGAATTGACAGAGAACTCACCAGAGGAGTTATTAGTGTTGTTGGTGGTATTGCACGTGAAGGCGGTACATCTGAGGGTAGCTCGCCGGGTGGAGGTGGTATTAGCGGTAGCGACGGTGACAATTGGGGAACTATCAGTGGTAGCAGAGGTGGTGATTTGAGTTCGGTAAACAGGGGAGGGGATATGCAGGGTGAAAAGGTTGGATCTATCCGTGTCGGTGTGGGTGGCGTCGGAGTGTGCTGGTGCAAAAAAGAGTGAAGTGGGATAGCTTTGGACGGCAGATGGGGAGGAACATCGGTAAAGGGTAGATCTGTTGGGCTGGGCGGTGCAGGAGTGGTCGGTGGTACATGAGGAGATGAAAATGAGACAGGTTGCGAAGTTGGGGCAACGGTGGTGGCGAAGGGTGCCAACGACGAGAAAATCGGAGAAGCGTTGTGAGTGGTCGGGAATGGTGAAGGATGAGGCGATAAAGTTGTGGGATCCTCCACCGTGACTTCGACTCCAGCCATGAAATCTGGGGATTTAGGATCGCCGAAGTCATCCTCGTCGTCGGTGCCAAACAAAATCAAGTATTTGCTTCGGCATCGATGGGTATCGAACCAGGTTTGGTCACAATTGTAATAAAGCTCGCGGTTGTTTTTCTCTTCGATTTCAGATGGGCTAAGACGGTGAATGGGAAGAAGTGATGTGGAGTGAGTTGTATGTAGGATTGGGGAAAACGGTCGTGGTGGATAAGAGGCTGAAGTAATGGGTGGTGGGGAAGAAGGTGGAAACCAACATAGATCTGGAGCAGTAGCCGGAGAGAACGTGTTGGTGGCCGAAAATTTTGCATCGATGGAGGATTCCAGACTGTAGATGGAGATATGGATTTCTTCAATGGCAGCTAGTATTTTAGATGTTGACATTTTTTTTTTTTTTTGATAATCAAAGAGAGATGATCTCTCAATGAAAGCACCAATTGATACGATCTGTATCAATGGTGGAGCAATTTGAGTAGCTCAAACTTCAGAAATCAAGAGAGAAGAGAGAGATTTGATAAACATCAATCAAAATATTCATTCCATAATGAGTAACTTAGAGATTACAATATTTATATCATTGATAATGATAACCTAATGGGCTATGGGCTGAGCATAATTGGGCTGGCGTATCATGCTGCTTGTGCATCTCTATTATATCGACTAATTGAAAATATTATATCGTAAAATGATTGATTGTTTTGTTACAAACCGGTAAATTGTTGTGGTATTAGCAATATTTTGAATAGACGAGGAAAAAATTATTTGATATATCATTTATATTACTTTGGTTATGTCATTTATGTTACTTTGGTTAGTAAAAAGCATACAAAACATATGTGGAGGAAAATGGGCCGCGAACTCCATATATTTTCGGCTCCATAAATTATAGGGGGCCCTTATAAATGGGCTATATATATATATAGGGGAGGGCTAGAATAAAAACACTCTTAAGTGTATAAAATATAAATGATTTTCAGCCCTTAGATCATCAAGATCTACGGTTGATTCGTAACCCTGTTGGATGAATTCGTGGTCCTGGGTTCGAATCCCGAAGGCAGCAAAATTTTATTTTTCGCAATTCGTAACTCTGTTGGATGAATTCGTAACCCTGTTGGATAAAATTCGTATATTAAAAAACGTTTATATTTATATTTTAAGAAGTGTTTTTACTGTAGCCCTCCCCTATATATATATATAGATATAGATGGAGTTCTATGGAGACAACTTCTTATATAGAGAATGAAGACCAAATCTTGTGCGTCGATCTTGCTTAATCTAACGGTGATCATTCGTCCATTAATTAATTATTGTAATTTTTCCATATTTATTTATTTCCCTAATTACAACTAATCAAATCTTTTATTTATGCTCAAATCTCTCCCTCACTGATTCGTCCCTCTCTCCAAACTCACGCTCTCTCTCTCTCTCCCACACGTTCGTAGAAAATACTTATGAACATACTAATGTTCGTTGATATGTTCGTAGGAAAACAAGCGAACATACTAATGTTCACATAGAAAATACTAATGAACGTACTAATGTTCGTTATTATGTTCGTAGAAAAATGTATGAACATACTAATGTTCGATGATATATGCGTAGAAAAACAAATGAACAGTGATATATGTTCGTAGGAAAATAAATGAACATACTAATGTTCAGCTATTACGTTCATTGACGAATGGTATCACATCAGAAAAAGAATGAAGTATTTCACGAGATTTCATAAACATACCAAATTAATTTAATATCATGGAATTTTATTGTCCCTTGATTCAGATTCATCCAACGGACATGATGTGGTCTCTATTCTTCATCTAAGTAGGTGGTTGCCATGGAAGCTAACCCTATATATATATATATATATATATATATATATATATATATATATATATATATATATATATAGGGGAGAGTTCAATGGAGACCACTCCCCTATATAGAGAATGAAGACCAAATCTGGTTCCTTGATCTAACTTAATCTAATGGTGGTAATTTAATTGATTAATTTTATTAATTTTCATTTATTTTATAATCAAAAGGTTAAGCATGTCATTTTCTATTTAACCCTAATCTCACTCACTCTCTCTCATTCACGCTCTCTCTCTATCTCTCTCTCTCAATCACTCTCCCCCCTCCCCCGCCGCCTCCATCTCTGCTGCTCCACCGCCTCCCCATCTCTCCTACTGCTCCGCCGCCTCCCTCCCCGCCACCTTCCCAATCGCCTCCATCTCTCCTGCTGCTGCTCCGCCGCCTTCCTCCCCGCCGTCGCCGCTTCTGCTCCGCCGCCATCCCCTCCATTCTCCCTTCCACCGCCTCCCTCCCCTATCGCCTCCATCTCTTCTTCCTCCTCCTGCTGCTCCGCCGGCGTCGCAGGCAGAGGGATTCTCGAGGCTGTGCTGCCCCGGCGTCGTCAGGGTGAAGCCGATGAAGACGACGATGGCAGATCTGCATATCGTCAATGAAGTGTTCGCAGAAAATATCAATGAATATACTGATGTTCGTTAATATGTTCGTAGAAAACCAATGAACATACTGATGTTCGTCGATATGTTCGTAGAAAAACCAATGAACATACTGATATTCGTCGATATGTTCGTAGAAAAACCAATGAACATACTAATGTTCATCGAAATGTTCGTAGGAAAACAATGAACATACTAATGTTCATCTATTATGTTCATTGACGGATCAGGTCCCAGAATTGGAAGAGAGTAATTTTCGGGATTTGTTCAACCAGATGCCATAATTCGTGGATTTGAGTGGACGTTTTTGCCCTTTTTGGATTAAATAAATGTAATTAACCATTATTTAATTACATGAAAAATCAAATCAGGAAATAATCTGGATCATTGATTGGATTGAGATGAATGGCCTTGATTTGGTCTTCATTCTCTATATAAGAAATGGTCTCCATTGAATGCGACCCTATATATATATATATATATATATATATATATATATAGGGGGCCGCTCCAATGAGACCCCCTAATTTTAGTGAGATCTAGGGCACGATCTGGTGCGTTTATTTTATCAATCATATGACTGATATTGTATCTGGAGGATGATTTTTTTTCGCAGGGTTCGAATCCTGGAGGGAGCAGAATATTTTAAATTTTTGTTATTCATCAGTATATACTGCATTGTTCATCAGTATATACGGCCATGTTCATCAGTATATATGTCTTATTCATTACGAATTTTTTAAATTTTATTTTTCATCAGTATATACATCTTGTTCATTAGATATACGTTTTGTTCATTAGTATTAAAGTGTTAATAGGCAAAAATGCAAATAGGGGGTCTCACTGGAGCGCGCCCCTATATATATATATATATATTATTGGTGTGAATCTATTCATAGCTCCTAATTTACTCTTTATAGTCTTATTTTATAAAATATTAAAAAAAAATTAATAAAATACTATTTTATTCTTATATAAATATTAAAAATGTTTCTATATTTAATATTTATGGAGAGTAAAATGAGGGCTATAAATAAAATCACTCATATTGTTGGGGGGGTTTAAACTTTTTAGATTTTAGTCCAGTTAAGGTCAAAATTTTGTGCTGTAAATATTTATTTATAGGATGATTCTAAAATAATAATTAAAATTTTATTTTATATTTTATCCTATATGTAAATATAGAGGCTATAAAAAGTAAAATATGGGCTATAATTGAATCAACCTTATTTCTAATATGATTTGTAGAAGAAAGTTTGAACGATTCAAAAGTAAAAGTAGTGCAGATAAATTGTTGTATATAAAAAAGACTTCTAATGGAAATATTGTTGTATAAATTGAAACACAACATCATATGCAATGCAATGGTCAATTTTATAATCCTTTACGGATAGAAGACTTGTAAAAGAAAATGGGACTTAGTTGCAACAATTTAATATTTGAGTTAATTCAATCTTATCAAACTACCACCAAATTTAGATTATTTTTTTTCACCAAAACAAGCAAGAGATATAGTATGAGTGGGTGAAGATTAAAATTGCGATTTGACAAAGTGCCATCAACATAACATTTTTTAGTGAAAAAATTAAATTCAAATAAAAGTAACTTAAGGATACATACGTCACTTGGATATTTCTCACTCCAATTCGACTTATACGTTGCAATTTTTGTTACTTCATTATTACACATTTAGAAATATCATTTAATACAGCATGTTATATTCGATTCACACGATATGTGTTAATACAACTAATTATTGAAAGATAATTTAAAAGAAAAATGTAACAAAGAATCCCGTGCGTTTCATGGCCCATAAAAAGAAGAAGGTAATTTCAATTAAATTTAAACATATAATGTGCAATGTTTGCCTTTTCCTTTGGTGGCCTTCTCCTAGCTAGGATTTTAAATATATAGGTCCCAACTTACGTGGAAAAATCCAATCAAAAAAGAAAAAAAAAATTATGTGGAAAAAACAAATCGGAAAATGACTTCCAATATTTACTTAATATTGTATGTAGCATCACAAGCATATACCTCCACATTTCTTAAAAAGCAAAGTTTATATGTCGGCTCGTGTATACTCCAGGGACGTTTATTTTAGAGGATTAATTTTAGTAGATAAAAATAATAATTTTTTTTTTTTTTATTTTGATGGATTCAAACTTTCAGATATTCCAAAGTTCTTGATTAATTCTATTATTTGAGTTAGTTTTGTTTGATCCATATTTCATAAGAATTAGATTGGACAAATCCTACAGTTGAGGACAAAATACTCAATTATACATCTTATCAATCATTCAAAGTGAACATCCCCTGAATAAATAAATAAATACTCCCTCCGTCCCAGAAGATGTAAATTAGTTAAAAAATTAGAATGCAAATATACATCATGCGTAGGGGTGGGATGATACGGTACACCTTAATAAATTGTCCATATCTTATACCTTACCTTTACCTCCGATATGGAGAAATTTCATACATTTACCTACGGTATACCTTAGTCCGGTATACCTTAAATTACGGTATGAAAAAATCTCATACATTCACCGTATCTTTGTTTCGGCATACCATACTGTGCTTCGGTATACCGTGGTTTCGGTATACCGTATCATGTTTCGGTATATCGCACTTACACGGTATATTGAAATTGATAAATTTCGGTACGATAATATCGATAATTTTGTTTTAAACTTGCTTACCTGATAAAAACCATCAAACAAATATAATGTCAACAATAAAACTTAAACGCAATAAAATAAATAAATTACAAATTTGTTCTCGTGTTAGCAATTTCACAAGTCTACAATATAACAACATTAACAATACTATAACTTAAATAAAGTGAATATTATATTATAACTATACTATAAGCCTATAATATCAATATAAACAATACTATAATTCAATTATATATATTATACTATGTTCATTTTTGTATCGATGATATTTATATTCTCATACATGTAAATATAGATGTTATAAGTTAGATGTAATTTAGTGTACAACAATAATCTTAGTTATATACTATAAAATATAACTATATAACTCATATAAGGTGAATATTATATCATAACTATATGAATTATATTTTGTTTATTATTGTATCATTTGATGATATTTATAAATTCATGTACTTGTATATATATTCATAAAATATAGATTATATACATTATTTTATAAAATTTATCAATATTTTTAAAATATAAACATAAAAATATATAATATATATTTTAAAACTATAGATTTTGATACGGTATATACTGCGATTTTCGATATACCGGTATATACTGACAATTGCGGTATATCAGAACAAGGTATTATACCTTAATACCGGTATACCGTTAATAAGGTATCATACCTTATTTTGGTATATACCTTTAATACAGTATTTATTGATTTTTTTCGGTATATACCTCGGTATCGGTATATGCTGGTATACCCCGGTATCTGGAAAATTCATACCTTTACCTTACCGTAAATCTTCGGTACGGTATTATACCTTACCGAAAAATCCGGTATACCTTAAGTTCGGTATTTTACAGTATTTTTCGGTACGGTATGACCGATATACTGAGTTTTCGGTATATTTCCCCAGCCATAATCATGCGATATGTTGAATATATTATCAAGTAGAAAAAAAAAAACAATTGTTAAGATTGAACAAAAAACACAATAACACTTTTTCTAGCTGCAAAGAATTTGGAATATCTCATGTTGTCCAATTATAAATTGCATTATATTTTTTGAAAAATGCAAAAAATTAGGACACAGAAGTTAAAAGAATATTTTATAAAAAAAAACATTAAAAAACTAGAGATACAAAACAGATTAAACCGAAAAAGTTACACCAATATTTTATGCAAAAATCAAAATCACTACAAGTCTACAATTATGAGTAATGTAGTTTGCAGTTAGCTCATCTGTTCGCTGTGATCATCACACCAAAAACAAAAACATTCCATCTTTTTTTGCAGAGTGATTCTTGAGAAATTCTTCCCCTAATCAAATCCCCGACTCCTAGACAAGGCCGGCACTCACGACCCATGTTAGAATAATAGTAGAGAGAGAAAGAGAGAGAGAGAGACGACTAGTTGACAAGACGGCTGGAATTCTGCATCACAGAGTCCACGTTTTTTCCATAATATCTCCACTGATTTCATATAAATACAGCTCATTCATCAACCCAAATTCAACTCTTATTTGGATTTATTGCACCCCCACATAATCGTACCAATCTGCAAGAACTCCCAATCATATGCACAACTGAAGTAAGTTCCCAAATTATTGTTGCATCCTTGTTTCTGGTTTCCGAGTTTTGAGATGAAGATCAAATTTTGACTTTTTGACTTGAAATATGGATTTAGCATATTTCATGAGGAGGGTTACAATTTAGTGATTGTGCGTGTGTGTGTGTGTTTTCCCAAGAACTGATTTTTCCACTGTTTTATTGTTGATTGAATCGAAATCGAGGTTAATTTTTTAGAAATTGTGTTGCTTGGACAGGTGCAGGGGAAAGGAGCAAATGCTTTATAACTTCTGTAATACCTTATCTGCCTAGATTTCAAGAACATTATCGTGGGCAAGTATTTATTCCAATTTTCCCCCCTTTAAATTTACAGTGTAATCTATTTTTAGTCGAAAAATGATGAATTTGGGTTGATGTATTGATGTTTGAATGCTTGAATTCCACACAAAAAAGGTGATGATTTGAATGCTACATTGACTCTTTCATGGTTGTGGGGAATTGGCAGTATCAGTGACAAAATTAAATCTCAGAGAAGTTGAGCTTTGAAGACTGAATTATGGAGATTTCATGGCTTGTTGGAGAAATACCAATTTGATTGAGTAACTTCATTTTATAACCAATGCATGTGTTTCAGTGTGTCCTTTGTTTTCTGATAGAATTTTGCCTCAACAACACTAAAATGGCTTGGTTCATTTCACTTTCCTTGTTTAGTTGGCCTAGATTGGAACGAGCTCGAGTTAGATAAACCCTAGAAAACTATCATAAATCCCTTTCCTTCAATCTGATTTTATGGAAGTTTTGTTTTCTTGAAGCAGAAGAGAATGTCTCCGAAAGGCAAGGAGGAAAACAAGGTGACTCTTGATTTGGCAGCATGGTTGTTCAACATTGTCACCTCGGTTGGAATCATCATTGTCAACAAAACTTTGATGGCTTCCTACGGTTTCACTTTTGGTATGTCGACTATGTCTATCCCCCACAACATATCCTCGAAAGCTTAAAGGCCCGTATCTATAATTATGATTTTTGCGTGTGTACGTTTCCTCAATATCTTGTTTGTTCCTCATTATTAGCATACTTGTCTAATATAAGAAGTCTCTAATGGTCTAGTTTAACCAACTCGACTATTTTAGTGTGACATTCTTTAGCAAATCGTGTAACATTTGCTGAAAAACTCTGCTTGTTATGTTTTATGCTTTCGCAGCTACAACTTTGACTGGCCTGCATTTTGCTGCCACGACCATGATGACTCTCATCCTCAAACGGCATGGATACATCCAGAGCTCGACTCTGCCAGTGTCGGATCTTGTGAAGTTTGTTTTGTTTGCGAATTTTTCTATCGTTGGGATGAATGTGAGCTTGATGTGGAACTCAGTGGGATTCTATCAGGTCTAGTAGATTTTTTTCTTGCCATTTCGATAGTATATTGATATGTATTCCTGATCTCGTATTTTGGCTTCCATTATTTGCTCTATCAGATCGCGAAGTTGAGCATGATCCCAGTGTCGTGCCTCCTCGAAGTGGTGCTGGACAGAGTGAGATACTCGAGGGACACCAAGCTGAGCATCTTAGTCGTTCTGTTAGGCGTGGCGATCTGCACAGTCAACGACGTGAGTGTCAATGCTAAGGGGTTCGTTGCTGCTCTGATAGCCGTTTGGAGCACTTCTCTGCAGCAGTATGTAAGTCAAGTTTGTTTCCATTCAACTTAGTTATGAAAAAAAAAACTTTGAAATCAAATCCATCTAATTGGATAAGAATATAAGATGTGTGATTAATTTCTGATGTTTCTGTTGAGCATTGCAGTTTGTTCATTATCTTCAACGGAAGCACTCCATCGGCTCGTTCAACTTATTAGGCCACACGGCACCACCTCAAGCCGCATCGTTGCTGCTGGTCGGGCCGTTGATGGATTACTGGCTGACGAGCAAGAGGGTGGATGCGTATCACTACACCATGTCATCGGTGGTGAGCATATTAACAAGAAAAATACGCGATAATCCAAAGTCTTTATCGCGTTACACACAATGACCCTCTCTCTTTTACAGATGTTTGTTGGGATATCTTGTGCCATTGCTATAGGAACCAATCTAAGCCAGTTCATCTGCATAGGAAGATTCACAGCGGTCTCGTTTCAAGTGCTCGGGCACATGAAAACCATCCTCGTGCTAACGTTAGGGTTTCTCTTCTTCGGGAAAGAGGGGCTCAACCTACATGTGGTTGTTGGGATGGTGGTGGCAGTGGTCGGGATGGTCTGGTACGGTCATGCCTCTTCTCAACCGGGTGGGAAGGAGCGCGTCTCCTCTCCCTCGTCTAGCAGCAAACTAGACGAGGAAGAGGTCGTGCTGGTGAAGTCCAACGAGCCGGAGGAGGAGGTGTAGCCATGGCAGAGAAGCTTCTGTGAGCTGAATTTTGGCACTAGTCTGTAGAGGTATAGAATTATACAATCTATCTTGTTATAAAACATATATATACAATAGAGTTTGTCATTCTTGATTTAGATTCACTTGAATTTTATTTAAATTGATTTCCAGTCTTTCTGTGAGATGAGATTGTTTCTGCATCTTCAGCTTCAACTCTTTGCCTATGCCCAGAATTTGCATATCTACAAAGTCGTTGAATGATAAAAAAGAAAATCGAAAAATTTCTTAAAATTTTCCATGCCTAATCTTGAGTTATGTAATTAAATGCAGTTATATGAAAGATGCATTTTATTTTATATCCAGCTTACGCCAGACTAAAATAGTGTATGAGAGGATAATTCGGATTATTTAATTGTGTCTTGATTGTGGTGTAAAATAAATTGAAAAATTGTGACTAAAGTACAGTATAATTTCAAGGTTGCTCATTTGATGGAAGGGACATTTTCCTATAATTTATA
This sequence comes from Salvia miltiorrhiza, assembly GCF_028751815.1. Classification (NCBI taxonomy): domain Eukaryota; kingdom Viridiplantae; phylum Streptophyta; class Magnoliopsida; order Lamiales; family Lamiaceae; genus Salvia; species Salvia miltiorrhiza. The sequence goes on from NC_080387.1 coordinate 54,035,946, forward strand.
GTCACATGAATTTGGTGAAAAGTATTTTTGAAATTTTGTTTTATGAATTGAAGGATGATTATTAATTAACTCAAATTTGAACTGATAAATTATCATCTAAGTGAATATTGAAGCACATTTTTAACATATTGAATTATCCATCAAGAGTCAAATAATTTTAACCAAATACTATATGATTACTTCGGATTATTTTACCTTTGTCAATCAAACCAAATAGGCAAATACGAGAGGGATATATAGAGGGAGATGTCAATATGTAGGTCAAATAATAATAATAATTTTTTTCTGAAGGCACCAGAGGTACCAAAAAACAAATCAAGAATACAGAGAGGAAAACAGAGAACAACAAAAAGGAAGAAGGAAAGAAAATTCGATGTAGGAACGGCTTCAATCCTCAAAATTGACGGCTGAGAACCATGATCTAAAATCTTAAGAGGATGACTTCTGGTTGTAAGCCTGCAACCAACGCCAAATCCTTGATTTAATCTCTGCAACCAATTTTTCTTTTACCCAACTTCCTTGGTCAAATCTGCTATCATTCCTTCCATTCCAGATGCACCATGCAACATAAATCCAAACTCCGGAAAGAAATTTTACGTCTTTCTTGCACCCAAGATTTGTGAAGGTGAAAAGGTGGTCTTTCGCATTGGATGGTAGTGCCAACTGCTTGCCGAGCCAAAGGAGTACTTCGTACCAGATTTCAGTGGTCTTTTGGCAGGAAAAGAAGAGATGATTTGTGTCTTCGAGCTGCAGCTTACAGAGGGCGCAAACTGTCTCCGTGATCGGGACTGAAACCTGCCTCTTCAGAAGATTATCACACGTAGCCAATCTTCCATCCATGATCCTCCAAGCAGTTGTTTTTGCCTTATGCGATGCCGGAGCGTTCCAAAAGATGGAGAATTCCAAGTTTTTGCTTTGATGATCGCTTGCTCCGTTGCTAAGAGCTTTGTACGCCACTTTGACTGTGAAAATTCCATCCGGCGTTGTTTTCCACCTCCATCCATCTGATTTACCTGCGACCACTTTATAATTGTTGATGAAAGACATGAGATGAAGCACCTGGTCTTTCTCTCTATCCAATAGCTCGCGACTCCATTCGAAAGACCAACCCCAAACTCCCTCTTCTCAACCTCCCATGCTTCTAATTGAACCTCCCGGATTGTTACTAAGGCGAAAGAGTCTTGGGAACCGATCTCTCAACCTCGTCTCCCTAGCCCCAACAATGGTGCCAAAAGGATAAAGACTCCCCCTTGCCGATCTGTACTTCGATGTTTTCCTTGAACCATCTCCCACTCTTCCCCCAACTCAATCCTAGTACCTTTTTCCACCAGCACGGGCCCAATTCCCTTCCCCCTTCTATACTAAATCCTCCTTCATCCCAATCAATATCACCCTTAACTGCCCTAACCACTTGAGCCCAGAAGGACTCTTTCTCAGTAAGGTAGCGCCAGATCCACTTCGCCATTAAGGCCTTGTTGAACTTTTCCAAATCTTTGAAACCAAGCCCCCTTTCTCTCTGATCGGCACATAGCTTCTCCCACTTGACCAAATGGATTTTTTTTCTCCTCCATCCCCCCTCCCCCCCAGAGAAAGTTGCACATCACCGCTCGAATTTCGGACAAAGCACTCTTGGGTAGGATAGAGTAGGACAATTGATAGATCGGAATCGAGATCAGAACAGATCGGAGCAGCGTTACCCTCCCAGCAAAAGAAATCTTTCGATTTTTCCACTTGTTGATTTTTCTCTTTATTTTCTCGACAAGATACTTCCAGTCCGCCACCCGGGATAAACGCGTGCCAATCTTAATCCCAAGGTAGTTGGTTGGCAGGTCGCCAACCCGACAGTTAAGTTGCTCCGCCATATCTTTCACGATGGATCTTGCGATCCCCATCCCAAAGATGATGCTTTTGTCGAAGTTGACCTTTAGGCCCGAAAGCAGCTCCAAGAGTTTGAGTATGCTTTTAAAAGCCCAAGCATTTTCTTTCTTCTCCGAGGCCACGAACATCGTGTCGTCTGCATATTGCAAGTGGAAGATTTGAATACCTATTTTTTCAATTGTAGCCGGTTCCAGAAGATTCTTATGTATTGCTCTTTCGATTAGCAGATTCAGGCCTTCCGCCACGATCAGAAAAAGGAAATGCGACATGGGGTCGCCTTGTCTAAGACCTCTCTGAAGAAAAAACCCTCCTGATGGATTGCCATTAACCAAGACGTTGGCGGTAGCCGAGCTGAGGCAACCCGAAATTCATTGTTTCCATTTTGGGCTGAAGTTCGTCTTCTCTAACATGATATCTAAGAAAATTAAAGCCATCAGGCCCAGGGCTTTTACCACCATCACAATTCCATACCGCTGCCTTGATCTCTTCCTCGGTGAACTGAGAGTCGAGCCATTCTCTCATTTCCTGTGGAATTTTTTTCTGAATGAAATCTTCCAGGAGGTTTGGCCTTTCACAACTTCTGCCAGTAAATTGAGAAACAAAGTGAGCTCTGACTTCTCTTTTCACTTCAACAGGCTCGTCGACCCATCTCTCGTTCACTAGCAAGCCGAAAAATTTGTTCTTTAGCCTTTTTCCTTTGATCACCTTGTGGAAGAAACCACTATTTAAATCGCCATCCTTCAGCCAGCGGGTTCTTGCTTTTTGGGATAGAAGGCAATCTTTGTTCTTCATTTGAAGTATCAAATTGGCCGCGGTCTCATTCCTTTTCGCGACTTCTTCTTCATCCAAACCCAAAGTATCATCGATAACCTCCCATTTATGGATTTATGATTTCAGATTTTTGATATTCTCCTCGATCGATCCAAAATTTGATTTGTTCCAGCATTTGAGATCTTCCTTTAATCTTTTCAGTTTCTCCTTGAACACAAAACAGCTCCAACCTGAAATTCCACTCCTATGCCAAGATTCTTTTACCACCTTCTCAAAATCGGGGTGGCTTGTCCAAGCGTTGATGAATCGGAAGGGTTTCGGACCCCAATCCACCGCTTTTGTTTCCATCAGGATCGGACAGTGATCTGATACCGTTCTAAGTAATCCTCTCGCCTTTATGTGTGGCCAGATTGACAGCCACTTCTCGTTCACCAGAAACCTGTCCAATTTGGTCTTACATATATTGCCCCTGAGGCTGATACCACGTAAAATTCCTGCCTTGCAACCGAATCTCCTCCAACTCGTTTCCTCTAATGAAGTTATCAAAATTCTATATATCTCTGGGTGAAAAGAAAATTAAAGCCATGTTAGAGAAGATGAACTTCAGCCCAAAATGGAGATAATAATAATAATAATAATAATAATAATAATAATAATAATAATAATAATAATAATAATAATAATAATAATAATAATAATAATAATAATAATAATAATCATCGATAAACTTTTTTTTTTTATATAAAAGGTTATGAGATTAACAATCTTTATCAAACTAGTCATAACATAACTCATAACCTTAAGTTTGGTAAACGACCTTTTATATACGAAGCTGCATTTATTTAGGTACCTATTACAATATTTCATACTGTTATTAATCGTGCATATTTTGAAGTATAATTGGATGCATTGATTACGATAAGATGAATGCATGCACAATTTAATAAGAGAGGCATCCAGTCTAATCAATACCAGATGTATATATAGTACATCATGCCATTGCGTAATTGGTAAATGGGGCTTGGATTTAATTTCATGTCACAGACATATAAATGCAGATATCTACTGTACTCGATTTTTTCGTAGCAGGCAATTATTGTAACACTTGAAAATAATAAATAAAAATCAAAATTTATATATTTATTTTTTCCGAAAATGTGGGGGTGAGGTCCATGAATGGTAAGATTGAAGGGGTTAGCATGGAACAATGATTTTGTTGAAGAAATGACAAGATGCTGGTGCAGAGACAGCTGCATTTGGAGCCCACTCTTTGTTTCCATGCTCCAACTAATTCTAGCTTTTGATCCTTCGGAATTGGGAATTTTAACCCTAATTTCCCAATTCGGGAACACAGGCGAAATCTCGGTGATGTGTGTTGATGAAACGACGTCGTTTTACTGTTGAAAAATTAGAGATGCGGTAAAATGTGTTGTTATCACTTAATACTATTAAGTGGACCATTAAAAAGCCCTACACCAAAGAGAGCACGATAACGATTGCGATTTCTCTTAATCGTTGTTGGAAAAAATAATACTAATAATACAAGTAAAGTAATACCCCTCTCTCTCTCTTCTCAATATAATTTTGTGGGTCATTGATTTTCATTCTTAACTAGTTTTTTGTACTTTGGGCTATAGTGCTTTTGTACTTTGGGCTTTAGGCTCTAAAGAGAATGCCAATAGGAAATTTGTCCCACAATCATATACACAATACTAACACTAGTTTAATCACATGGGCTCACCCACTATGATTTATGATTCTATAATCATCATCGACTTAATTAAATACAATCATTAAACAAATATACTAAAATAAAAACTTCTCTTAAAATATAAAATAAGTTTTCAATTAGATTTCTGATAGTGTGAGATTTTAGATTGATTTGTAGGTGTTGATTTAATGTATCCTATAATTGATATTTATTTGTAGGGAAAAAAAATTTTACATGAGTTCGAATCCTGAAGGAAGCGAAAATTTTACTATTTTTTTAATATCGTTATTCAACATTATATATTGTCTCATTCATCACCATATACTGGCTTATTCATTAGTCTCACATTTCATAGAAAAGAGCAATCTCACTATAACATAATCATATATATATATATATGTGTGTGTGTGTGTGTGTGTGTGTGTGTTAGGTTCAATGGTGTATATATATATAAGATTAGGTTCAATGAAGAATTCTTTGTTGATCGTTTCAAAAAAGTCAATAACTTTTCTGAATAAATCAAGAGATTGCATGAACAGACATATACGGATTAACAGACACATACGTATAAAACATGTCCCCTCCAAGCTTTGAACTTAAGCGAAAATACTTGTTCAATAAGATATTGACGTATTCAGTAAAATTATTGGCGTATTTGAATCGATCAAAAATTCATTCTCCATTCTCTATTAATCTTTTTTCTCTATATGTATTATTGTCTCCCCAACCGTAATAATCCTTACCAACCTTTCGCCTCATTACCCACCACCCTCCAAACACTTTCCCTAATCTTAGCTAGGATCAATTTCAATATACAATATTTATGAGATGTAAAAAAGTAAAATTAATTGACTGGATTGGTTTCATGTTTAATTTTTCAGTTGGAAAGTGGCAATTATAATGGTCAACTAAAACTTGAATCCTTATCTTTTATTTAATGAAACACGCTTAAATATAAGGAATGTCTACTTATATTGCATCAATAACATATAGTATATGATTTTTTTTAGAATACATATGAAAAAATGTTTGATAACGTTGAAATAGAAAATGATATGACATTCACATCAGTAGATGCTCACGTTGAATACAAAGAGTAATATTACTCTTAAATGTAATATTTACCTCATAAAGATTAAAAGATAAATCCGTACTCATTTTCAATAATATATTGTTATATATATCAATGCTGTTAATCTTTTCGAAGAAAAAATATCAATGCTGTTAATGCAAGCTTATACATGAAACTGAAATTGCTCACTATTTTAGGAAACGTGGACTCCACATCATCATTGTATCTTTCCCTATACAAAACAGAAAAAAGAATAGGGAAAAAACAAAAGCTTTGTACTCCCTCCGTCCACGAAAAAGAGTCCTGTTTCCCCTCTTTTTTTTGTCCACAAAAAAGAGTCCTGTTTCACTTTTTATACAATTACACCCTTTATAGTTTTATGTATTTACTTCATTTGCCATTGAGGACCCACCTCAATAATTAAAAACTCTCTCCACTTAAACTTGATTAAAAATCTCAATTAACAATAAAAATCTCTCATTCTCTCCTTCTCTCCTTCTCTCCTTTACGCACACGACACTCACACCTCTTCTCTCTCACCAAATCTGCCATCGTGGTTCCTCCTCCGGCGAGACTAAGATCTGACCTACACCCTTCTTCCCCGTAACCTCTCCGGGAGCAGCTAGGTCGTCGTCGCCGCCTCACTGATTTCGCCGCCTCGCTCTCCCTGAGCTCGAAACCCTAAGACGCTGTCTCCCAAAATTCATCGTCTTCCTCTGAGCTCGAATCCCCGTCCACTGCCAGTGCTCCGACCGGTCTCGATTCTCTCAAAGCACCACGGGAACTCGCTCTTGCCCTACCTCTCGCCGTTGTCCGCGACTCCGGCTCCACCTATGCTCTGCCTGCGTGAGTAGCCTCAAGGCGAAGCTAGCGTGTCTCGATTTGGTTAGGAATTTCTTAAATTTGTTTGAATTTTTTACTGGATTCGATTTGAATTTGTTCGAATTTGTTACTGAATTTATTTTTGAATTTGTTTGAATTTGTTACTGGATTCGATTTTTTAAATTTGTTCGAATTTTTTTCTCCCAAATTTCCTGAATTTCTTGTTGGAATTTCCTAAATATGTTGGTGGAATTGATTTGTTGAATTTGTTATTGTAATTTCCTAAATTTGTTGGTGGAATTGATTTGTTGATTTTGTTTGAATTTGTCGTTAAAATTCATTTCTTGATGGAATCGAATTTGTTGTTGAATTTGTTTGCTCAAACTGCTTTAAATTTGTTTGGAATCTGCCGAATTTCTTTACCCAGAAATTGGAAATCAGTGTGAGTTTTAAATTGTTGGAAATGAAATTGGATGCCTTGTTTAATATAGTTACAGGCAGCAGTACAGAGCTAGGAGGAGCTCCCCGTCGTCCCCCTGCTCATCACCAAATGTTGAGCTTGTGAAGATCACACAAGACATGAAGTCATTCAAGGCATACGACAAGCTGCGTCTGGAGCGAACGAATGCACGCCACGTTGGTGTTAGAGCCAAGAGGGCAGCCGAAGCTGAGAAGGAAGACAAGAAGTAGGTACAAGTGAAGTGATTGTGAGTTTGTGATTCAGCAAACTGTTTAATCTGTTTTGCTTTGGGGCTGGACCGATTATCTTGATTTTGGTTGAAATTTTCTTAGTATTTTCAGCTCTTTGTATTGAATTATCTGAGACAGCAAATCTTTTTATCGTTTTGTCATTGATGAACTTACTATATTTCAATAGTTACACTTTAATTTTGAAATTAATGTTTGATGTTTGATTCTTAAATGGTTGGAAATGAAATCTGAATTTTAATTGAGGTTTAAGAGCTTTAAAAGTCATACTAGCACTACCCCTATAAATTTACTTCTCTCTCCACTTATATCTACTTTAACAACTTTCTTAAAACCCGTGCCGAACCCCAAATGGGACTCTTTTTCATGGACGGAGGGAGTATATAAGAAAAAGTAAGATAACAAGAAAAGAAAAAATAAATAACTCGAGACTTCCTTCCACTTTTAAGATATTCAGTGCCTAATTATTCAAAAATGAATGTGAGGAGGTCATAAAAGTTTGGGGAACTTTGAATGTTGATGTCTACTATGTGGGGTCCTAGATAAATTATACTAAGAAATTATTTTATTTTTTGGTGGGAGATAGTCATATCATGAAAAAGTGTTCAATTCTTGAAAAGTAGTACTTGAGTAAACTTTTATTAACTTAATTATTGAATTTTCATTAGGTATTAGAATTATCATATTTTTTATATTACTATTGAAGGAGGATTTGAAGAATGTAAATTATTGATATTGTGGAAAAAGTATTGCTTTTGCTTACATATTTTTGTATATTTTCGCCATGTATCTAAGTATTTATGAATCATTATAATTATATATGGTTATTTTGAATTATCTACGAAGCTATTTTATTCTTGCAAGAAATAAACTACTTAAAACGTTAGGATTGTCAAAGTGTAACTAATTTTGAAAAATGATGTGATGTTTGGAAATATAATGTTAAAATATCAAAAGAATAAGATCACACAATTTGTATACTCTATATATTATAAAAAGACCTTTGTCGAGAAAATCCAATTATTTACGCAAATTATTTTAGTCATGATTTTAAAAACTAATTATTTTTTTTTTTAAAGACTAGCCAACTTGCGAATTAATCAAGTTTGAATAGACCAAATAACTTGCCGTCACTAATGAATTACTCAATATTTCACTTTGGCCTAACATATACTTTCTTACAAGATACAAAAGTTAGCAAATTTTGTTAAAATAGTTCACAATATAGTACTTTCTTGCAAGATACAAAAACTGCAAAAAAAATACACTCTAAATTGACATCTTTAAAAAATTACTAAAATAACATTTTTTTAAAAAAAGTTACCTGTTAATTAAGCTTGTTAATATGCGATAAATAATGCACTCGTGCTCTGTTATATTATCTGATAACACTCATTTTACTTTAATAAAATAAATAAATAAATAAATGAAAAGACTAATTCTAAATTTCTAATTAATCACAGCTATGTTAATTAAAAGGAAATAGTGAAGTAATGAAGAAAAGAAAAAGGCTCAACGTGGAAAATGACAGCACCTCACACGGTCACACGTGCGACGCCTTTCCAAAGCTTGCGAAATGGCGACAAAGTGAGTACGTGAAATGACAATATTGTCCCTACAACGTTTTTCAACCCCAGGCAAAAACAGCTGACACTAAGAAATTGTTTCAGCAGAACAATCACATTGATTTCAAATCGCATAAATAAATAGCCCCCCCATTTTCTCTGGATTTACCATATTGCCCTCCATTTTGTTTTATTACCTCCTCCCTCCATAAAAATTGTGATTTTTTTTAAGTATTTGGTGTTTCGATTTTAATACATATATCCTTATATTTTTAATCTCATTCACACTTAATATTTATAAAATAATTTATTTAACAAATTATTTAAAAATTATCTAATAAATCAACTTTGATAATTATTTTCTTCATTTTATACATATCTTCAAATTATTTATTGAGGTCGGTGCTCCACAATCACATCATGCATATTTAATATTTTTAATAAACTGTACATTTCATGATTATATAAATGAGTTATAAATTATTTTTATGTATTTTTATATATTGATGCGGGAGTTATAAATTATTTTTAAGTATTTTGATATATTGATGTGGGAGTTATAAATTATCTTTACGTATTTTTTAATAATAAACCTTTTATTTTGTATATTTTCTTTTACGTACTTTTAGCGGGATATTTGATGTATGATGTTGATGTCCCTTATATGCTGCCTATTAATCGAGTGGGGTGCTTGTTATCAAAATATATCACTCCATTCGTTCAGTTACAAATAATTCACTTTTTATAATGGGATGTCTCAGAAGTTACAAATGCCTCATTTTTTTTTATACAATATATTTTCTCTTTATATTTAATATTTAAACAATTTTCATCAACTCACCTTATCAACTTTCTACATATTTCTTAATCTCCGTACATTTGTAATGAAACGAATAGTGTAGTATTTAGTTAGAATTTCATCGATCACTTTGTAAGTTGAGTTTGTTACATATATAGGATTCTTCTTATATGTCCCACTTGTAGAATTTATGATTAGTTAACAAAAGTACAATTAATTTATTACAATGCACCTCTTCATAAAACGAAAAAAGAAAAAAAAAATTAATGTAATTACAATGGACAAACAAATTCGTAGGATGCTAGTTATTTATTCATCTATAATTAGAAAATTAATGTTAATCTTAAAGCTCGTACGTATGGGTCTATTATAAAATAGAGTAAATATCATGAAAACCTCTTAAGTATACCCACTTTATCAAAAATACCTTGAAACTTTTAAAATATTTTTTAAACCTTCAAACTATCAGATTTTTATCAAATATATCCTGCTTTTATTTTCCGGTCACCAAAAACGTGATGTGGCTCGCCGGATGCCACAATGTAATTTATATTCTATTTTTTTAAATACAATAACAAAAACGACGTTGTTACGTACCATGTCATTTAAAAAATCCACTCTGAAATTCAAAATTCATTCATATCGTGTTTGAAATTCACGCTAATAACCTAGAATTATGGATAAACACGATAGAATATGGTACGAAATGAAGTTGTTTTTTCCATGTCATTTTAAAAATAGAATATAAATTACATTGTGGCGAGCCACATCACATTTTTGGTAACCGAAAAATAGATATAGGATATATTTGATAAAAACCTGATAGTTTGAGGGTTTAGAGAACATTTTGAAAGTTTCAGGATTTTTTTGATAAAATGGGTATAGTTCAGGGGTTTTCATGATATTTACCCTATAAAATATATTTGTTTTTACTATAATGTTTAAGTATACGTATATTGATTTAATGATAGAATAGTTCATATATAAACCATAGGATTTAGATTCGAATTTATCGTCCCACACTTTTGAATTACTTATTTCTTCTAAACAAAAAGAGTCTTTGTAGTGACCCGCTCTTTTATATATTTTAAATCTAGTAATGAGTGTTTATTTTTGTTCATCAGTGAATGAAAACGGTTTTTATCCTAATATGAATTCAGCTTATGATCCTGAATTTATATTGTTAAAGCAGTTAATGATATTATTTCAGAGTTATAACTGACTTAGCAAAGTCACGTTATTTATTTAAGCAAGATGAAATTAGATTTTATCTTTATTCAAGTCGTGATTTATTTCTGACTCGTGAGTTAATTAAATCTGCGGATTTAATTTAAATATTAGAACAACAAACGAATTAAATCTACGGATTTAATTTAGATTCATTTTATAATTTATCGATTTAAGCGAGAAATCACATGTCGAAATACGAGATTTATTTAAATAAACAGTATCAAGCATATACGAGCACACGATCCATCTTACAGTTACAGAATCACCGAGACAGAGAAAATACATCAATAATTCTCCTCTACATTTTTTTTCCTTTCTTTTTCTTCTCTTTTTCTTTCCATTAATTTTGTTCCCCACTCCATTTTACCACTAAATCTACTTTTTGACTTTCACCACCATTTTTCCCCACCACTTTCACCACCAACTCAATTATGCAACAACACATATTGTTCCAGCCATCAAGTCATTTCTTCCCTCACCAAAACGTGTAGAAGAAGTTGAGAAAGGGAGAGAGAGTTTCCTCCAACTCCAAATTGTAACTTGAAGAGGTATATACTAAGCTTCTTTATTTTGAATTCAGTTGCATATCATCCAAACGGTTCCCAAAAATTCTCAAATTAATTGTGTATCATCTTTCATACATTTTCTATATTTTGGTAAAATTTCAGAATATTTAGAGCTCGCATGATTTATTTATGAATTTGTAAACATCACTGCCCATCTGGAATACATTTTTGGTAAACAATCTTTGGGAGATCATAAGTAAAGTTTCAATCGGTGAAAACCTTTGAAACTTGAATATGTCACTCTAGACTCCCGTATCTTTCTTTTGACATCGGCCTCACCATTTTTGAGTAAGGGAAACAACCGGTATAAATTCTTGAAATCTAGTTCTTATTCCATGTACCATCCAGTAGATTTTACAAACCTACGACTTTGAGGTGGAAAAGGCCGACTTAAATATTTGATTCTCAAGCCTATCTTTCTACTGAATATTCACTGACATGTTGGGAACTTACTTGTTCAGTTTTAGAATTTTTGGTGAAGCTTAAAGTGGTTTTTCCGATTTATGTTCTGAATCTGCCAAACTTGAACTCTTTTTGTGCACTGAACTTTAGATAGTCATATCTTCTAAACCATGAAGGTTCTTAGAGTAAATCCAACTGGAGAGTGTTATGATCTCTCCCTAGTTTCCAGATTGACCTTTGGGGTTTCCAGTGGAGTTTTGTAAAGGGAGATATGAATTTTTAAAGAAAGCCCACTGACTTGGTTGTAATCTGGAAATATGAAATTTACAGATTTTTGCTTGTTAAATACCCATCTTTGAGAGGGCATATCTTGCTCGTTTGAATTGTTTTTCATTCGATTCAAATTGGAGAATGATCCTTGAAATGTCTAGTTTCCAGAATGTCTTTTGGAGCCTCATTTGGAGATCCGAGGTAGATTTGGTGTCTGTTGTAAAACAACCCCTTAAGAGCTCAAGTTGTTGAATTATTTTCTATGTATCAAAGTTTATTTTAAAGGATGTTTCGTGAAAGATTTAGTATATGTGCGTAACAAGTTTGGGACTATTTATTTTAAATGAGGTCCGTTCTTTATTTAAATTAGGATGGACTTTTAATGAATATTTTTGGGATTAAACTATTATTTCTTGATTTATATAAATTATTTTTAAGGACTTATAAATATGAATTTCGTAGGCCTACTGACCTACTGTGATCGACGGTTTGTCGATGTCTAACAGCTTTGCAAATTTTATAGCAAGTCCCTACATGAGTCTTGAGTACCCTGGTAAAATTTCAAGCCATTCCAACTTCGTATGATACTTCTTTAAAATGCAAAACCTAAACTGCACATTACTACTGAGAATTTCAGAGAACAGAGAAAAGAGTCATTTATTTCAGTAGCTTCCTGGGTGATCTAGCTTTCCAAATTTTTATGGTATTAACCTTATTGTGTTATTTAGATATCCACCAAAGTTGAGCCCAGTTTGACAACGTTTACTATTTTTTCAAAAATACAAGTTTTCGGTTGTTCAAAACTGCCGAACATGGTAGATCGTGGTAAAAAACGTCATATCTCTCAAACCACTTGGAGTTTTCGACTCTATTTTTTTTTTTATATGAAACTAGACTCGAAGATCTTTCTTTCGGTATGAGTCTCGAGTCCAGGAGATGTCGGAGTCAGAACAGATTAAATTTTGAAGTTGAGTCAGTGTAAAAGCAGAGCATGTTTTGATGATGTTTGATTGTGATTCTTATGTGCCTTATGTTGAGCCTTTTTATTTTATTTTATTTTTTTTAATTTTATAACATTACTTGTTCTTATTTATTAAGCCCGATTAATTATGAGATTATAAAGCGAATAAGTTGAAGTATTTATTTTCTATTGACTACGAGGAACGGGGTTTATTTAATTGACGGATTAGAACACCCGATGAGAACGGATTGATTATGATAATCTATCCGACCTCATGTGACGAGCCTTATTTAAATTATTTTATTTCGACAATTAGGATTTATAATAGAATTTCCCAGATTATTATCTCAGAATAATAATTATCGGAATATGAGTCATGCATAGTTAAATTACGCATTCTCATTAATTGAGGATTTTATTCGAGCAGTATCTTATTTATATTCTCGTAATAAAGGTCAAACACGAGATTAATAATCAGTCAAGGAGCTACTGTACCACAGAAAATTTCTATCAGGTGGGCATTACTTTCATATATATCAAATGAGTTTAAATGTTACGTTCAAGCAAGTTATTTCATGACTAAATTAATTGAAGTTATTTCAAATATTGTCTTGCCATAAAATGTTTAAATTTCAGTATGATATCTATCTGATGTGACTTTAATCATGTAATCGAATTCGGGTCTTGAGCAGTTGATAGCTATCCTGCCAGGGCTAGTGTACACCAGTGACCGTGAGTCATCTAGCGGGTTGGCCGGTCAAGTGACCGTGAGAGGTGGCCACCTCTCCGGCACACAGTTCCAGATATGATAGATTACAAGAGAACTTAGACTGATCAGTCGAACTTTAAGAATCACAAATGAATTTAGTAAGCTTGGGCCTTTTAGCGAAAAACTCCCTTGCTGTACTGTTTATTATGGCATGACAATTTACAGTTTTGAAGCATGTATTTTATACTTAGGCATATGTGACCACTGAGTACCTTTGTACTCAGCCCTGCATGTATTTCTAAATGTGCAGGTTGAGCAGTAGACGATGGTGATGAAGTGACGAGTGGAATCCTCTTTTGTCGCAATATTATATGCTATGAAAAACTCTAGGGTTACATGTCTTCATACATGTAATCAGAACCTTATTCCGCTGCGTACTCAGAAGTTTTATGTTATTTTGGCTAAGTCAGAGTTATCTGAACTTACTAGTTATTTGAGTCTATACGACTAAAACTCCGTTATATTATAAATATCCATGTTGTTAACAATGATGAAATGCGATCCTTTCTTGTTTGATTATTCCCCTTTCTACCCCGCTTCTAATCTCCCTCCATTAGTCACGGTTTCTCCGGCTTAATTATCCTTAATTAGGTCCGGTCGTGACAGTCTTCCTTGATCACGTATACGATAATTAATTAAGGCTTATCATAGTTTTTGGAATATGTTACAAGTGCGTGCTAATTAACTATCTAAATTGTCCCAGTGAGGCCTTGCTCTAGTGGCAAAGTTGAGATACTCAAAAATTCTTATTTATGAAAGGTCTTGGGTTCAATTTCGCCTCCATGCGGTGATGTTTTCCCACTTTAGATGGTGTTGTATTCTTGTTTGCGTGCGATGTTGTATTGTTTGGTGTTAAGGTCCCACACGCAGGGCGCTTCTCGCCTACGTGTCTTGCCTGCGTGCGGTGATATTTTCCCACCGTTTGGGTGGTGGTGAGGCCTCGTCTGCGTGCGTTGCATAGATATCTCTGGTAATTTAAAAAAAAATATCTAAATTGTTTTCTAAATTTGATACTACTATTTGTTTTTTTTGTTAATCAGACGTAAGATAGCGGATCATTTTTTGTTTGAAAAATACTGTTGCATATTACCATAAATATTAACTAAAACATTTTTTTTCTTATAATTCACGACTTGCGTGCGTGTGTATTTTGGATTCTATATATTTACAAGCAAATAAGCATTTGGTTTCTTGTTTGAATTTCAAGAGTTAGGCAGGTCTAAACCAATTTAAATTTGTCGAAAACTATAATTAACTATTAGTTGTCATTTAATCATATCAGTCAATTTATGACGCTGCTCGTCATTTTATTATTTATTATTTCTTTCATTTTTCTTATTTATTATTAATTTCTTGAGCACCACAAAAGTCAGTTATCTATACTGACTTATGTGGATACAATTGATGTTACTCTCACTAAATAGTGAATATGTATTTAGGCTAAGCATGTAGACGATATCGGTTAATTCAATGTTATCTTTGAATTAATTATTAAATTAACTTCGTCTATTTTTAGACATATTAAGAAAATATATTCAATGTGTTTCACAAAGTAAAATTATTAAATAATAGTATATATATACACAAATATATGTATATATATTTTTATTTTATCCAATTGAGGAAAATACAATATTCCGTCCACGTAACTTGTGGCGAAATAAAAAAGGGACGAAAAACTATTGCGATGAAACGGAAGTAATTTCCCTCAAAAGAAAAAAGAAACAAAAAATGGAAATAATTATATACTTTTATTTAAAAATAATTATGCCTAGTTAAATACGTGAAGGTAAAATAATAGTGGGATATAACATATGTAGGTTAATACAAAATTAATTGTCTTATTTATATTAACTGTTCTTCTATTTTTTGTGACGAATAAAAATCGTACCTACTATTCTACGTTGTGTTGTTGGTAAACTTTTTTCTATTTCGTAGAAAATGGAATTACCTTTTTCTTTTCTTTTTTAAGTAGAAAATGGAAATACCTTATAAGTATTGTTAAATGTGTATATTATTGTGTCGTCATACATAAAATTTAAGATAAAAATAAATTTTCACATGAACAATTTTTTATTTATTTATTATTTCTACACTTGTGGTATATTTTAGTATTACTAATATTGATGGCTCTATCTATATTTGCTCTATCTTTATTTTCAGAATATTAATTTAAATCTACGGTGTATGAATTATAATGCTGATTGGAAAAAATGTATATTAAAAAATTAGATATGGGTATTTTCCAAATATATATTTACTGAAGTGTTTTCGTAATGAGTGTCATTTCATATTCTTCCACTGACGAACTTGGTTGGTCCTTTTCCTTCACTCGGAAATATTTATTTGTATTTTTGTTTGTTTCTTATTTGTTTTACATGTAGTTTAGTATTTTTCCAGTGACATTATCTTGAAAAATACTTCTCTATGATAAAACTCTGACATCTTATATTTTTAGGACTAATATACAATGTTTATTTGAGAAAAATAACTGTTTTAATTTACAAAAGGTTTTTTACGACCAAAAATATAATGTTTGGTGACAAAGAAAATCTAACATCTGCTAAAACTTCAAGGCGCACGGATTCGAATTTACCATGGTAAAACTATGGAAGTGGTATTTTGGTAATTTCAGGTTGGTCTTGCTAGATTTACTGCTGTATAGCGGTGGGGTACAAATACAATGCAAATGCAAAATTTTTGCTATTTTTGTCTATAAAAATATATAGTGAAATAACTGTTCAATCCTTTTGTCCTAACGTCATCAACGGTGCAGATTGTGCGCACGTGGGCCCATGACTGAATGCTGCCCTGGATTGCGACGTACCGAATAATTTACGACGGCGCGTGCGTACACAGTCGGACATCAGTTCTATTTTATGTTTTGACCGTTTTGCCCGAATTTGGAGGAAGATGAGATCATAAAGTAAAATTAATCTTTAAATATTAAATAAATGATTAGATTGAAAAAAAAATATATTGCCACAGTCTTTTCGTCCTCCAATTCTTTACCCCTTTAAGAATGATACTCCCTCCGTCCATGAAAGAACTTCCTAGGAGGGAGTGGCACGGGTTTTAATAAAATGTTGTATAGTGTATTGAGAGTGGAGAAAAGGTTGTAAAGTGTATTGGGAATTGTGAAAAAGTATTAATAATTTATTGTGTTGTTTTAATTAATGTTATTTGAGTGGTGGAAATTGTCTTTGGTGGGGTATTGTCCCAAAATAGGAAAAAGTAGGAAGTTCTTTCGTGGACGTCTCGAAATAGAAAAATAGGAAGTTCTTTCGTGGACGGAGGGAGTATATATTATATTTAAGTTTAATAAAATGATTCAGTGTGTTGTAAATGAAATATTTCTTTTAATTATCGTAATAAAGTGATTTAAGTAGAATAATGCTCTTATTTTTATGGGATTATGTAGAATAATTTTATTAAAAATAAAAATGAGTAAAAGTTTGGATGACGACAAATCTTTTATTACTCTCTCCGTCCCGCGAAACTTGATCACTTTATTTTCGTTACGGATTTTAAGGATCTAGTATTTAGTGTGTTAAGTGTGATAGTTGAAAAAGAATATGAATAAAGAAAAAAACTTTTACCATAAAAAATGATTAAGTTATATGAAATAACTCGAAAATGAATATTGATCAAGTTTCACAATACGGAGGGAGTATTTGAATTTCAACTATGCGTATGCTTCCTTTTCTTTTCGCATTTTGTTGAAATACTGGCCCGTTTGATTTTCAGTATTGGATTAAGCAAGATATAAATTATTCTGATAATTTAGTGTGGATTAGTCATGATTTCTAATCTCAGATGGGTGTTTGATATCATTGATAATTAATCCCAAAAAGTGTTTGGTATCCATTGAAATAGGTTGGATTAACATATCAAATACCTAAATTAGTAGTCTATGGAGGGGGTGGAATAATTAGTGTGGGTTAATCCCATGGGGGAGGTGGAATAATTAGTATGGATTAATCTCACAAAATAAGCCAGAGTTTTGGAATAAACCTAGAGTTGACCATATTAGTAACACATAATATCAAACACTACATAAATCCATATTAATTTAACTTATCCTGCTTTTAAACTCATATCAAACAGGCCCTAAGCTACTAATATTCACATTTTTGAACGCATAACGCATTACCAATAGGGTGATTCTATTCATAGCCCCCATTTTACTCTTTATAGCCCTTTTTTAAAATAATAATTAAAAAATAATTAGATATTTACTATTTTATCCTTTTTTTCATAACCTCCATAGCCCCCATGTTTCTACTCCATTTCACACGCACACAAACAATAGTTTTGTGGATTAATAATCACGAAATTGCATCTTTTCTCCAGAAAATAATCTCGAAACTAGGAACTGTACAACCCCTATAGTTTTATGGATTAATAATCTTGAAACTGTATAGCCCCTCATTTTCCTAAAAATAATCCAATACATTCATATATCTCAAACTTTTGTCTACATCTTTTGATTCAAGAATCCAAACTATCAAACTCGAACATAAATGTAGGCATGCAGTCATTCATGGCCAATTTGTAGCAGACTAGCAATAGTTGCCAATGTCATCTAAACCAAAATCACAATCAAAGTTGACTTCAATTCGTGCACGCAGAAAGTTTAATTAATTGATAGGAGAAATCACTCCTCAAGCTCTGCACCTTGGTGCTCAAGTCTAGCTGATGCCCCACCGCCGCCGACGTCTTTATCCCGCTCGGAGTTGATTTCGACGAGACCCCTTTCCGGCTATGGCTCGAAGAAGATGCTACCTTTTGATAAACCATGCCCTTCGATCCGTCCACAGATCCTTGACCACAAACTGCGCAATTGCTCTAAAAGCAGAGGCAAATCTTAGTCCAAACCACAAAAACCCTTCGCATCATATTTCTTTTATAAATTTTTTAGGGGCTATGGGCTAGGGCATTGAATTTGAGGTTATACGCTATAAAGATTTTAATTTGAGATTTTAATTTGGGGTAAATTAGTAAATTCATAATTATTATTTTAAATGAGGGGTTATACAGAGTAAAACGGGGGCTACGAATAGAATCACCCTTACCAATATCACGCTTGGACTTGTCAAAGTTAAGATGCACCTACCCAAGATGTTAACTTAATTAAAAATATTCCCTTCCTCCTATTACGATAAGTGTTGCTTTTTTTATTATTTTTGTTCGTCAATAAAAAGTGTGGTATTTCTATTTTAAGATATATACATTTATATATTTTTATCTCATTCACACATAATATTTTAAAAAAAATCATCTCAAATACTATTTATTAATTAACTAACAATTCAATATTGGTGTGACTCTTTCTCAACTTTATACATACATTTTCCACTATTTTTTTAAAACTTGTGCCTCTCATCCACACCACATGTATAGTGGACGAAAGGAGTTGCATTTTAACTCTCTCTTTCTCTCTCTCTCTCTCTCTCTATATATATATATATATATGATCCTTAAACATTAAGTAAATGAGAATAAAAATAAATTAAGAGGAAAAATCATTCAAATAGTTATTGACATATTGCTAAGGCTATACATTTTCTTTTTGTCTTTTCCTCTTTTTTGAATTCTTTTTATCTTGATTACCTTATATAAGTTTCTATTTCTATATGGATAAATTAATAGGTTTGATAGATTTAGACTATGTAGCAAGGCTTAGGTTGCCTTTTATATGATGTCAATCAATAAATTTTAAATTCTAAATAAAATGGTCACAAATCACAATTTCGATAACAAAACTAGTTAATATATGTATTTAATTGACACTTACATGTTGGCTACCAAGTAGTTAGCTATGTTATTAAATAAATAAATAAAAAATATTGGGAAATTAAGAAAGCAAGATTTGGGTCGATTGCTGTGGGGATTAATTCGTAGCGATAAATTATTAAAGTAACAATTAAAACTCGGTTCTCGAATATTTTAATACTAGTGTGTAACCCGTCGACATTCGACGAAAAATCACTTTATAATTGAAAATACTAGTGTGTAACCCGTTGAAATATTAATATGATAATTGAAAATTGAAAGAAAAAAAAATTGGTGGTGGAGTGAAGTGGATGATTGAATTCATGATTAAAAATATCGTAAATTCAAAAAACAGTATCTTAAGTAGAATGTTTATTCAAAGCATACCACAAACGGTGTTTGTAAATTTCATCTGTTTAAGTAAATTCTTGATTAGTAACATGTATATTTATTGCATATATTAAGAGAGTGTAACATATAAATTTGGAACAAAATAGCGATTGAAACTATTTTCATACAAACAAACTAATAATTTAGTTCAAATACACCTTCAATTAAAGGGAACCACTATTCAATAATCACACTTTTACTTACCAAATAAGGTGTTTAATTAACTTAAGAGTGTAAGGCACATAAAATAGTAATTTCATATTTGGTTGAATGTCCAATAAAGGCTATCCTGCAATTGGTGCACTAATAGTAGTATTTTTTGTCTATAAAAAGGTATACAATAATGGCTCATAAAAATAATTTGGCAAGACCTCTTTCCATTTTTATTATTCAATAAATAGAAGGATTTTGCAGTCCTTATTGATGCATAAAATCTCATAACTACCATTCAATTAAATGAAAATAAAAATAAAAATCGATGACGTCACTTAAAATATCTGCATTTAGTGTGACAAAACCTTAATGTTCAAAGAAGCTAGTAATTGCTTCAATAACTCAACATGACAAAGCGTAACAAACTCCTCAATATTGCATGAATTTTATTCCATGTTAAAAAAAAATTGATTAGCATTATTGCGTACGTAATTATATGATTTTCAACACGTCTCCTTATAAATGTTGAGGTATAACATGTGTATTGCAACTAGATGTGTCAAATACACATGTGGAAGAAATCGGGCCGAGCCGTGTTTTTTTTTTTTTTTTGTGTGTGGAGTTATTATAGCGGGCTTTTTTTTTTCGGGCCTATGCTATAAATATTTCAAAGTACTATATTCGCTATAATTACAACTACCTTTCATAACATTTAAGCTTTTTGAGAGGAGCTTCGCCTAATAACTCCAATAGTGCTGACACATTACATTTATATCATTATTGTGAAACACTATATATATTTGCAAAGGGAAAATAAACTATTGCCAAAGAAAATCAGAGGTCACGATATCTCAAAGTCACGCAGAAAAATCAAATTTTCAAGTCATGTAATTATTATTATAAGTAAATTCGCTAGACTATGAGTTGCCACATTGGCCTCTCGTCGTGCATGCAAAATATTCGCATGAGAAAACTTCAAAAAGATTGTAGCAGAAAGCATCCTTACCTCTAATTTAACTATGATGGATGCTCACAAATAATTGAAATTTCAGAAAATTATTAATGGTATTTCAATATATAGGGCTAATTGTATATAGTAACATCACCTTTAATTATTTTTTATTTTACAACATGATTTTGAAATATTGACATAAACAGTGTTGCATTTACAAGGCATATGACTTACAGCGTCGATTCATTTTCGGTCAAGACAAAGTTTGTTTGGCCGCCGGAATAATATATGTGAACTAGCTATACACGTGAAAAAAGCTACAATAGCAACATTTAAAATGATTAGCCAACCAGTATAAATGTACTTTCTTAACATCCATATCAACTTTAAATTCATCGTATTTCGATTATATGTATAAACCATACAAATTATAAATGTCTATTTTTATGCTAATAGTTTAAAACCGTGTTATAAATTTAAAAATGAATAAAACTATTATAGTATATCATATCCAAACCCCAATATTAAATATTATACCTAGAAAAAGAAGAAAGCGCCACTAATTGTGTAGATTAATTCTCACAAAAAAATTTATAATTATTTTAGCCTCAAAGAATTATACTCAATTATTTTTATTAAAATTTGTGTTATTTTTTTATATTAGTACTATTTTTATGATTGGCTGAGGTATATTTGTATAGGTGAAGGATTGAATTTGGAGAAACTAGAAAGCATCCCAAGTTATAGAGAGAGAAAGGAGAGGGAGGAAACGTCGTAGAAGCAAGGCAGGCAAGAGCCATAGTGTTGATGAAAGAGTTACAAGTTTTTAAGTCGAAATTAATGATAGTCCAAGGGCCAGACTGTAATAAAGTTGAGAATTAATCTTAATTATTCTTGAGATCATGAATGAAGACAATTGTAATTAAAATAGACACTTCCATCCATTCTTAATCACACGTACGCGCAAACCTAGAGAGACAAACTGATTCTTGTAATAACCTTTTCTCTCACACCATTATACATATAGAGAGATAGAAGTGAGAGAAATTTGTGTCACATGCCATGTGAACAGCTGTGTGCACCCACCTCCCTCCCCTCTCTTCCTTAAACAAAATAATGCTCATAATTTCACTATATATATCTCCCTTACCTTCCTTACTTCGGCTTTTGACTCCCCTTTCAGTTTTCACCTCTCTCTCTCTCTCTCCTCAAAACTGACCAATCCACTTTCAGTCCTCTCCCTCTCTGAGAAATGGGAGAAGCAAAACTGCAGCTCAACTGCTAAACCCAAAATCCACCATACACATCTCTCTCCTTGAAGATGAAAGCCGACACCAATCTCTTCCCCCACCGCAGCCGACGCCAAGCTCTCCTCCTCTTCCTTCTCCTCCCCTTCCTCTCCTCCGCCGCCGAGAACAGCAACCTCGTGCGCGACTCCCACCAGCTCATCTCCTTCACAAACTCCCTCCCCGACCCCACCCAGCTCGCTTCATGGCTGCCCACCATCTCCCCCTGCAACTTCCACGGCGTCTCCTGCAACTCCTCCCGCGTCTCCTCCATCGACCTCTCCAACTCCCACCTCGACACCGACTTCTCCACCGTCGCCACCTTCCTCCTCTCCCTCCAAACCTTCAGTTCCTCACTCTCCAAAACTCCAACATCTCCGGCTCCATCTCCGCCGCCGCCAGACTCCCCTGCGGCGCCGCCCTCACCTCACTAGATCTGTCCCCAAACTCCCCTCTCCGGCCCCATTTTCCGACCCTCCCCGCCCTCGCTGCTGGCCCCGCCCTCGCCTTCCTCAACCTCTCCGCAAACTCCATCGACCCCACTCCCCCCATACCCCACCACGCGCCGCCGCGCAATCCCCTCCCTAAAACCCTCGATCTCTCCCACAACAACATCTCGGCGACACCTCCGGCCGCATGGCTCCTCTCCGCCGCCGCATTCCCCTCCCTGCAGCACCTCTCACCTCCAATTCAACAACCTCGCCGGAATCCTCCCCGAATTCAGCTCCAAGAACCTCGCGCATTTGGATCTCGCTAGAAAACAACATCTCCGGCAATTTCCCCAAATTCAGCGACTGCTCGAGCTTGCAGCACCTCGATTTATCCTCCAACAGATTCTCCGGCGACGTCGGCGGGCTCCCTCTCCTCGTGCCGGAGCCTCGCCTCCTCAACCTCACCGACCAACCGCCTCACCGGCGCCCCCTCCCTTCGCTGCCGTCCGCCGGCGCCCTGCAGTATCTATACCTCCAGAAAAAAAACGACTTCCAAGGGGTCGTCTCACCGTCACTCCTCCGATTCCTGCGCAACCCCTAATTGAATTGGATCTCTCCTTCAACAACTTCACCGGCTCCTTGCCGGAAACCCTCGCTGCATGTTCTGCCTCTGACTCTCCTCGATGCCTCCAACAACAAACTTCTCCGGCGAATTGCCCGTCTCAGCACTCTTAAAAATGAGCAATTTGAGAAATCTGGTGCTGTCCTTCAACAATTTCGTCGGAAATTTGCCGGACTCCTTGTCGAAGCTGCAGAATTTGGAGGTTTTGGATGTGAGTTCCAACAATATCTCCGGCTTGATCCCTGCTACGCTGTGTGGGGAAGATGGTACGAGCAGCTTGAGGACGTTGTACCTTCAAAACAACATGTTCACAGGTACAATCCCGCAAAGCCTGAGCAACTGTTCGAATTTGGTATCACTTGATCTTAGCTTCAATTACTTGAGTGGCACAATTCCCGCTAGTTTGGGATCTTTATCTGGTTTGAAGGATGTGATCTTGTGGTTGAATCAGCTCCACGGTGAAATCCCACAAGAGTTTATGTATTTGCAGAGTTTGGAGAATCTGATTCTTGATTTCAATGATTTGAGTGGTTTGATCCCTGCTAGCCTTAGCAACTGCACTAGGTTGAACTGGATTTCGCTGTCGAATAACAATCTCTCCGGTGAGATTCCGGCCTCGTTGGGGCGGCTAGGCAACCTAGCTATCTTGAAGCTTGGCAACAACTCGTTATCCGGGAGCATCCCCGGGGAGTTGGGCGATTGCCAGAGCTTGATTTGGCTTGACTTGAACACGAACTACCTCAATGGCATGATCCCGCCTGCTCTGTTCAAGCAATCGGGCAACATTGCTCAGGCCATGCTCACGGGGAAGAGCTACGTGTACATCAAGAACGACGGGAGCAAGCAGTGCCACGGGGCTGGCAACCTGCTCGAGTTTGGGGGGATTAGGGCGGAGCAGCTCAATAGGATCTCGACTAGGCACCCGTGCAACTTCACCCGGGTGTATAAGGGCATCACGCAGCCTACATTTAACCACAATGGATCGATGATCTTCCTTGATCTATCGTATAATGTGTTGGAGGGGAGCATACCCAAAGAGCTTGGGACGATGTTCTACTTGTCAATATTGAATATGGGGCACAACGACCTCTCCGGCCCAATCCCTCAGGAGCTAGGCCATTTGAAGAATGTTGCCATTCTTGATCTGTCCTACAATAGGCTCAATGGCACCATCCCACAGTCGTTGACGGGGCTCACATTGCTCGGCGATATTGATCTCTCGAACAACAATCTGTCCGGGGTTATACCCGAATCAGCGCCCTTTGACACCTTCCCGGATTACAGATTTGGCAACAATTCGGGGCTGTGTGGTTACCCTCTTCCCTTGTGTGGAGGCGGGGTGGGGGCTGGAGGGGGCTCAGGCCAGCATGCCAAGTCACATAGGAAGCAAGCCTCGCTTGCAGGGAGCGTGGCGATGGGGCTGCTGTTTTCGTTGTTTTGCATATTTGGTTTGATCATTGTGGCCGTGGAGACGAAGAAGAGGAGGAAGAAGAAGGAGGCAGCCCTTGAGGCGTACATGGAGAACCACTCGAACTCGGCCACATTGCAGAGCAACTGGAAGCTCAGCGCGCGCGATGCCCTGAGCATCAATCTCGCCACGTTTGAGAAGCCGTTGAGGAAGCTGACGTTCGCTGACCTCCTAGAGGCCACCAACGGCTTCCACAATGACACATTGATAGGGTCCGGTGGCTTCGGGGACGTGTACAAAGCGCAGCTGAAGGACGGGAGTGTTGTCGCCATCAAGAAGCTCATACACGTGAGCGGGCAGGGTGACCGGGAGTTCACGGCCGAGATGGAGACAATCGGGAAGATCAAGCACCGGAACCTCGTCCCCTTGCTTGGGTACTGCAGGGTGGGCGACGAGCGCCTCCTCGTGTACGAGTACATGAAATATGGCAGCCTCGAGGACGTGCTCCATGATCGGAGGAAGGCGGGGATCAGCCTCAACTGGTCCGCAAGGAGGAAGATTGCGATTGGGGCGGCCCGGGGCTTAGCGTTTCTCCCACCACAACTGCATTCCGCACATCATTCACCGGGACATGAAGTCGAGCAACGTGCTCCTCGACGAGAACCTCGAGGCGAGGGTTTCGGATTTTGGGATGGCAAGGCTGATGAGCGCGATGGACACACACTTGAGCGTGAGCACCCTGGCCGGCACCCCGGGGTACGTCCCCCCGGAGTACTACCAGAGCTTCCGTTGCTCGACCAAAGGCGACGTCTACAGCTACGGGGTCGTGCTGCTCGAGCTCCTCA